>NW_015151741.1:12693-43255 GCF_000732505.1 Cyprinodon variegatus
TTTTCTTCAACGGAGAGTCTCCAGACTGATTAGAGAGTGAAATCTTGATAGCTCGCGAGATCAGGATGGTCTCACGAGGCTAGCTGCAGAGAGCCTCAGTTCAAATTAATTACCGGTAATAGTCTTGCACAAATTTGGCTTATCTTGAAGAACAGCAAAATCAAAAGGTTTAAAAAAAAAAAAAAGTGATGCTTAAATTTTGCGACAAAACAAGAAGGAGATTAGAGTTGTCAAAATAACTCATACCTCCATAGAGCTGATAGTTAAAAAATGAACTATTTAAAGATACTCGTTTCTATCAAAAATCGATTTAAGCTGACCCAATTCACAGTAGCCCAAATTATTACACTTTTGTTTTAGCTCAGCCCCTCTGCTCACTGACGCTTCAGACTATAATAATAATATAAGTTTTAAAATCTGGTTGAGGCAATGTAAAAAGCTCAGTAAAGCTCTAGTATCTGCAATAATGAAGTAGAAAACCTTCCAGACAACATAAGCAAACACTTGCTGGTATTAGCTTAACAGAGACAGACAGCCCAATGATGGAGTTCTGTCACTTCTAAGCTCCTGCTTTGAAATTTGTTTCCCAGGTGTGCATTTTTCAACCATGCTGCAGTTGAGCTTGTGGTATAAATCAACACAGGAATTTGTTAATCAGCTGATGGCTCAGTCAGAAAAAAAATAGTAAAAAAACAGAATAAATAGGGCAGTGAAACTGAAGTTGTATATTTCTTCAAAGAAGGGCTGAACCAATAGAATACTGATACTGACAAAATTCAAAATAAAATCATAAATATATAAACCAATACTCTTAAATGTACCACCTAATTCATTATTTCCAATGTATTTACTTTATTACATGTTTTAAAACGTTACTGACCTTCCTACTTTTTTCTTATTATTATTCATTTGAACCTATTTAAAAACCTATAAGCAACTTTTCCCTCATTTTTACACTTGTGTCTACTTAAGCCACAATTAAAATTGGAGTCAAGGTTGTCACATTATTAATATTTGTTTTGTTTTACTTCATTTTGCTTTATTTATATATTTTTGCTCTTGGTTTGGAATAAACCTGTGCTTTCAAAAAATGTAACCACACTATTGAAAATAGGTATCAAGTATTTTCCTTGTGTTAATATCAATTTCGAAATTTGTTTATCCTGAAACCTTATAAGATATGCAGGAAACGTGAGACTAAGAAGCTCGTCATATTCAATGGGAAAAGGGTGCAGAACAATGCAGGTTGATTATGAAAGAAAACCTGTTCATGAAGGTAAAATATTTCTAAGTGGGGCCGAGTTTACTTTCCAGCATTACAAAGGCTATATACATGCAACCAGAGCTACAAATTAGTTATTTAGATCTGAGGATGCTTTCTAGTAAGAATGAACACATTCTAGTCCAGACACATGTGCAAATAAGAGTATGTGACAAGAGTAAAAAAACGATGTATGTTGCCACTCCTGATCTGACTGACCTGGCTCTGTTTTACAGAAAATCGTGGGCAACAATTTGTTAGACTTAGACAAACTTTATTGTCATTTTGTAAACACCGAGTGTAAACAAAAAGAAATTACTTCACTACAGCTTCAACTGTGAAACGAGTAGCTTACATCAGTGAAATGAACATTACCTTTTAAAGTGCAGCAGTGATCATGCATGTAAACAGTATAAGAGAAAAGGAAAACTGGTTTTGAAAACAAATGGTGCAAAAGGGCAGTAATACGGAAATGTTCAGTGCAGTGCAAAATGAATATGGTGTAAAATGCAGAAGAACATTGAGTTGTGTCTTATTTAAAAGGATTATAAAAGTTTCAGCCCCATTCGTGGTTCAAAGTAATGTTTTGATTGTGATGCAGAGTCCAGTTTAGAGTTCAGTCCACTACGAAGCTATAAAAGACTTGCCTTTATAGATTTATAGCTGTGTTTGGTGTAAAAATTATTCTAGGAATTACTATCTCCTAGGGCTGAAACACATGCCCAACTTTTCAGTATTTTATTGATGTTTTGGGGAAAAAATGGGAATTAAAATGTTTATAATGTTTTGGATTTTAGCAGCTTATTTAGCAGCTTATTTGACAAATGGGCTGTATTTCTACAAAGAAAAAATTTCTTTTAAGGCTCTACTTAGGTTTGTTCTTTGTATCAAATGTTATCATTGAAGTAGTGTTGTATAGTATTAAGGCTAATAAAACATGACACATTTTAATGTTGTTCTTATTTCTTGATCATTTAGTAGCTGTGTCCTTCTCAATCTTTAGCCACTGAAACCTGTTAGTTTCAGTTGTATAGTTCAACCTGAAACCAAAACTCCACATTGCTGCAGATTGGCTTGCAGAACTTAAGAATTTTTGTTGTGATTGTTCAATAATTTCCTATGTGAAAACAACTTGACTTTCTTTCAATTAGGTTAAAGTTAAGAGTTTTAACTTGTTAATGACATTTGAACTTCTAAGCAAAAGCAACTTCAGAAAAAAAAATGTTTAAATAAATTGTGTGAATGGTTTACTTGTAATCATCAAGACTATTGACAATTTAATAATGCATGAAAGCAAATTTTATGATTTTTTCTAAGAGATATTTGACAATGCATATGTTAATGTTTGTTTAGTATTTGGTGCATAAAGGCCTGTAAGGCAACTAACTCACTTTCTACAGAGACAAGAACCTGTAGCTTGCAGCTGGGCGGATGCATTTTCCAGAACAGCGGCATGCTTGTCTTTGAAGCATTTCCAACTCAGCATTCCTTGTGGTTGTGTCATTGACTGTGATCCAGCCACAGTTATCATTAATGAGACATTAACATCACGCAAGACGCCTTGTTGCTGCCAACATAAGTTCAAGAGAGGACTTGAAACTTCTACATGCTCTTGGAGCTACAAAGTCGGTCAGATTTGATTTTCTAGTGTCTCTGGTGAGTGCTGCCAGTAAATGAAGAGGGATGGAGAGGACAGTGGAGTGAAAAGGGATGGCTCTCAGTGGGTCAGCCCAAAAGCCCTGACCCCAGCAGGATTTGATGCCATTTTCCCACGCAGGGAGTCGACCTGAGAGGAGCTCGTTAACAACATCTGCCCCGGTTCAGGGAGATTAACCCCCATCCCCAACCCCCACACCTCCACAACCTCGTACACTCTGCTGTCAATCCAAGAACTTCGCACAAGTCCTTCCACTTTGGACCGGCTTGTCTGTGCTGTACGGGCTATCCGAGCTACCACTCCCAGGCCTATATTAAAGGTCCAAGCCAAAGAAAACAACGCAATCTGAATCTTAGGTGGAACCCTTACCCGCATGCATCGGTTACACCCAAACCACTGTGATTTCTGATCCACGCTTTAGGGAGTAACCAGATCACAGACTGTGATTAAATGAGGGTGGAAGATCCACTCCGACTGCAGGGTTGCCCAGCCGGTTGGGGCAGGTGAATTAGTGATGTCACAAATGTCCTTCTGTCAGCGAGATCTGTCTAATGAGTTTTTCCACTCATCACTCTGACGTAAATGAGGAAACTTGGAGCACGCTTCTGCTTTTACCACCTTTTTTTTTTTTTTTTTTTTTTTGAGTACTCATGCAAGATGTGCTACTGGCAGAACATGTTCTGACATAATATGAGGGGAGAGTGAAAAACAGGACCGACTAAAACATGGCCCCTGGTTTCAGTCCTCCATATGAGAGGTAGACACATAGTGGAGAAATCCACTGGGAATCTTCTGGATCCATGTTCTACAGGGCTATAATTAGGTTAGTTTTTTGGAGAGAGGGTTAAACAAACAGGGGCTGTGAGGTCATAGGCAGATGGAAGTGGGATATGCCTGCACTTGCTGAGTGGGCACAGAGTTCCACAGGACAGGGGTGAGAGGCCCTCTGGGCACTCAGCAGGAGGGGGAGCAAGTTGAATTCAGATGTTCTAACTGCCAGAATATTCAAACACATCATGCATATTCACAGCTCTGCCTAACACTTTTCTCCCCTAAAAATGGTCTCAGTCTTAATCTACAGTTAGAGAACATGCATAGAAACAAGCACAGTTTCTCTCCACATCTCAAGTAGAAGGTTCAACTATTTATCTCAAATTTACCCCCAAATCCCAGTATAGAGAAGATATAGTTTCCTGCAGTTTTATTACTGATCACTAACCTTTGCTCTGTCCACACACTTCTGAGGAGCAGCACCAGAAAAGCTGCTTAATTTCAACAAAAAAGGAAAAAAAAGGAGTTTGAGAGTGCGATTAAGTGACGGGTGGCTGCTGGCATGCTAGAGTGACTTAAACCCTGTCAGTGAATGCAGGGAGGTCTGGATAATCTTTCCCTCCACAAAGGTACGTGGGGTCTAATCCAGGCTGCTGCGCTGAGCTGTATGGATCCATTCCTGCAGGGAGTGTGGGAAGGCCAGAGAGGCCATGCTGCTTCGGCCCTCTTTGTGGCCGCAGCTTATTTATCCTTAGGTACACTTCAACAGCAGGCTGGCCCATTCTTCCTTGCACCTGTGTATAATAGTAACAGCAGCAATGAGTGTGGCTATATTCATAGATGCTGTGAAGTTTAGTGCACATATTTCAGTATATTACAGCTTTAGCTAATTTTCTTTCCACACTTATCTTTAAAAGAAGACACCCTGAAGATAGAAATATTAGTTTAAAACAATAATTTATATTATATTTTCTAATCTAAATGTTTTGTTTGCACTATTGCAAAACCTTTAATACATAAACAGGAATCTTTAAAAGAAAATTCCTACTTTACTCTTTTATGGGAGACCTAAAGACTCAAGATATTGATAATTATATTTATATTTTAAAAAGCTGAAATAATATTAATTTTAAAAATGAAATGAAAAGAAAATGAATTACAAGTTAACTTGATAGTTAACCTATGTAAAGTGAAGCTATACAGCTTGGCTTTAACTCTGATAAAAGCTAGATTTTATTTTTAAAAAGCGCTTGAATTTAAAATGAAGTAAAAGAACGGAACAACAGCACTTTATGAAAAATCTAAAAATATAGATCTGTAAAGTAGAAGACTGTAGCTTGAATGTAAATTGCTCTAAATAACAAGTTAAATACTTATTTAAAATATTTCTAAAACTTTGAAGAACACTTTCATTTGGAAAATAAAAAATTTTTAATGTCATGCCTAAAAATGTATAGATCTTCACAAATTTTAATGAAAAAAAATATAGATTGCATATTTTTAAAGGTATATCATTTTCACAACATGTCAATTCAGTTTTTCACACATCTTTGAGACATTTTTCCTCATTTTGCACAAAACCCTCCTTTTAACATCCCTTCTAATTTTTTAAACAAAACACTGAGGCAAAATTACGTTTCTTAAAAATTTATTCAGCATTTAAGAATAGAGGATGGTCTTAAAATACGTAGAAACGTCAGTTTAAATAAACCTTTTTTTTCGTTCAGGATAAATGAGTAAACATGACACTGTCAAAAAAAAAAGAACATCACAGAACAAAAACAGATTTACAAAAAAAAATGTTGAATATTTTCACATGACAAAACATCTGGTTGCACAAGCTATTAAAGGAAAAAAACAAAAAAATTGCTATAAATAAAACTTGCGTTTGCGACCGGCACAGTTTTAACATTTTATTTAACCTAGTTCATGTTGGGGAAGAAATAAAAAAATAAAAGAAAAAAAGGGGAATCTACAAAGGCTGTGAACACAGTGGAGACGACTGACATCCTACAAATTAAGTGTAAACATTTATGAACAGAGTGTCCATCCAACTTATTTTCTGAAATACACCAGCCCCTTCATGAGGCCACATGCCTTTTTTCAAAGCGAGAAAATATGGCATTTATTTAAAATATAGAAGTCCAATTCTTCTACACAGGTTGATTGCTTCTACTTTGTGATGAAAAACAAAAAAAAGCCTCTGTGGAGTTGGGCTCAGCGTTCAGTTTCGGTCCATTTAAAGTTCATCAAACGGACGCGTCAGGGATTTCAGATCAAATTGTTCTTGAACGAATCTGCTGAACGTTTCGCTGCAGCAACCGAGAAAAGTTCAAGTATCCGAAGAACATTTTGAAAGTCTATTAATTATTTTTTTTCTTCTTCAGATGTGGGTGAGAGGTAGCGTCCCGTTGACGCCAGTCCCTGCGCTCTGATAGTGTGGATGGACGCTGTGTAACCGGCTGCTCTGCAGGGAGGAATGCTCTGCGCTGTCCCCGCCGGGGGGCAGGTACATGCTGATCATGTCCCTCAGGTCCCCCAAACACGCCCGCTGAGAGTGGGACGTGATGGCCGGCGGGGGTGAGCTGGGTTCCGTCTTGCACACGGACGCCATGGAGCTCAGCCCCATGGCGCTGCTGCTCTGCTGCGTGTAAGCTGGAGACATGCTGTAGGTGGACGCCGCGTTCATGTAGGTCTGCGCCGAGGACATCATCGGGTACTGAAGGCCGGCCATTTCGTACCGGTGCATCTGTTGGATCTGCGGGCTGTTCATGCTGTGATGCTGAGGGTAGGCCAGCTGGTCCTGCATCAGGGAATACGCGCTGTTCGTCCAGCCGTTCATGTGCGCGTAACCGTCCATCCGCTGGCCCACCGACACAGAGTTGTTGACGGGGTTGGCTCCTGGCGCCAGCAGCCCTCCAGGCAGAGAATACTTGTCTTTCTTGAGCAAGGTCTTGGTCTTCCTGCGGGGCCGGTATTTATAATCCGGGTGTTCCTTCATGTGCATTGCGCGTAAACGCTTGGCCTCGTCAATGAACGGCCTTTTTTCGGCGTCTGTCAGAAGTTTCCAGTCAGCGCCAAGCCGCTTGCTGATTTCAGAGTTGTGCATTTTGGGGTTTTCTTGGGCCATCTTCCTTCTCTGTCCCCGGGACCAGACCATGAAAGCGTTCATCGGCCGCTTCACCCGCTCCTGGTCGCTGGCACTGCTGTTCTTTGCGCCCGGCGCCGAGCCCGAGTTGGACTGCGGGAGCGGGGTCTTGATCTCGGTTTCCATCATGTTATACATTAAGACGACTTCTGTAGATCTCTCACACGCACATGAAAAAAATAAATAAATAAAAGTTCACAAACCCTCTCTAAGAAAAAAAAAAAAGTCAAAGAGGTCGCCGGAAAGTTCTGCCTGGAGCAGCAAGTGTGCGCAGGTGCCTCTGGTTTGTGTCCGCTCAGAGCAGCTCAGATCCTCTCGGCTCTCAAACACAAGTCTGTAAACTTGTTCTCCAAGCTCATGTGTTAATAGGCCCAGAGGCCGGACCATGTGATACGGATTGACGCGCTGACAATGAGAGGAAGCAGACCAATCAGAGCGCAGCTCCGGCCTGCGAGCGCTTCAGTGCGTTTTAAGGTTGGAGGGGGAGGGAAGGAGGTGAAGATTTAAAACTGCTGCGCACTTCAGCTACAAGGGCTCAGAAATGACAGCATTTAGAAGCACAGGATGGGAATTTAGACTGGAAATGCAGGGATTTATTCTCTAATTAATATATACTTTATTCTAGAGAGCATATTTTTCTCTTTCATTTTTTTTACATGGGGACACAATTATTATAATCATCAGTATTAGCATAATTATTAATTAAACTTTGATACATAGGCTATAATAAAATTAACTTAGATTTAACTTAGATTTCGGATCATTTTAAGAAGTAAAATATTTTAAGTTGTGCCAAAAGGCTACATTTGGTTGAGACCTAAGCGGACATAAAATTAGATAAAACTATTTATGTCAGATAGCTAGAAATGTTTTATTTGAAATTATATTGATGACTTTTAAGTAAAAAAAACTTTAAAATTATGAATAATATTATAGCTACATCATTTCAATAGAAAGTTTGCATTAAGTTCGTTTTTAGACACATTTAAACAGATTCAACTGATCTATTTATCTATTTGTTCAAACACTTTTGGACAGACTCGGATTAGTTTTTACGGGACTTTTTCTATATTAGTCCTTTTTTGTATTAGATAATATTCAACATAAATATCCCTGGGGAGGAAATTATCAAACTTTTTTTGTAATGCAATGAAGCATGCAAACATGCTTTTTGAATTTAAAATACTAGAATTGATACTCATTTTGATTTTGAATTCGGTTCATCTCTTTTAAAATGCAGGGTTATAAAGGAAATACGACTTAAATTAATGTTAAATCTCTGCTGCGTTCAGGGACCCTTTATTTTGGAATTTTAATACATTAACGACCTCTTGTGGAGGAGAAGGGCTCTTTCTTTTTTTGGTCCCATGAGGAAAAGTTTAGTCAGTTAGTTGAGCCCCTTTTTAAAGGCGCTGTCAGCTGCTGTTTGCGCAAAACGTTCAGCATGGAGAGCCCCCCCTTTGCTTTTTTTATTTGCATGTGTGGCCTTTACAAACGACCCTCTCTCCTGAAACTAAACCTTAAGCGAGTGAAACATCTCACACCTGCTAATGATCCAGAAGCGAATCGACCATCAGGAACGAGCGATTAACACCTGAGTATCTACGGGAGCTCTGCTGGGTGCATCTTGGAGCGAACTCACCTCCTGGAGCTTTTACAAGATTAAAATGCAGCCACTGTGGGGCTCTGATCAGCGCGGCATTACGGGAGGAGCGCATTAAACAAATAAAACGCGCAGTTTTGCGCCACAAAAAAATAGTAAACCGAGACGCGCTCCTTTTTTCAAATTTGAACTGTTCCGACTTTAATTTATAGCATAACACATTAGTTGAATTTCTCTCCCTAATTTAAAGTCAAATGAAACTCTTGCCTTTTTTACAAGCCACAAAAGGAAATTTTGCTTTGTATACATTTTTTTTTTTTTTTAAGATATGTCTGAAAATTAGACTAAATGACACTTAAAGTGTTTTCTGGCAGAACTGGGGGATAGATCCAACTGTAGTATTTGTCCTGAGCCATAGAAATCCGCTCAAAAAGAGACATCAGCGAACGGATTCCATTTTCCCGTTCAATGGGGCGGAACAAACAGCACGGGGGCAATAAAACTAACGTCCAATTAGTAGTCATCTAATTCTCAGGGACCGGTTATTTGTTTATCTGCGCAAATCTCAATGCTGATCCGCTTGTAATCTCCTTATGGAAATTGACCAGTAGCAGAGAGAGAGAGAGAGAGAGAGAGAATATAGTCAGGAGTAACCTGGAGTTTGATAATGAGGGTCTCTGTGCAGCTAATTTCCTAATTAAGGAACGGAGGGACCACCAGCACAGTTTGCTCTGATTCAGGCTCAACAAGCCCTGACAGCCCTGAGGGGGCTCTCAGGGTGCATTGCTGCTGAATGTTGGGAAATATGTGGAAGTCTTGACTTAAACCTCACTCTTTGCTAATCTTCTATTTTTCTTTTTCAATTAGAATCAAGCTCATGCAGCGCGAAACACACAATCCCAGTCCATCCTTTAATAGTAAAATCTGACAATCACATTAAAACTACTAAAATTAATAGTTTTTTATTATTATTATTATTATTACAGATTAAGCATACATATATGTAATAAAATTAATCAGGACGTTTCCCAAAGCTTAAATTTAAAATAAGTATATAAAAAATGTTCTCCTCTGAGAAAGTTCAGGCAACATTATTTATTATTTCAGACGTTATATAAACTCAGCTATATATTGAATCTAATTTAGTGCATTTATTTGCTGGATGTGTTCTTTTAATTATTTTGGACCTATCCTACCACAGCACGTTCATTTTAATTGGAAGTAAATTTTTAAATGAACGATAAACACATTTTTCTACATTTTCTATCCGGCATCAGTAACTTCTTTCTTACAGTTTTGTTTTCAGCTCAGTGGCCAGTGGACGGGGTCCCTTTGAGAAACAGTAATTAACAAAGAATGGCTTTTCAATTACAAACACAATGGAGACTGTCTCATTAAGATTTGCATGATTTTTTTTTTTTTTTTTTTTTTGCAGGGACCGGGGATGCAAATGAAGATGCGATTTACGCACGGTCTGCTGTTCCCTTTGTGTGGCGTGAATGGCTGCGTCCTCCCCAGTTCAGCGCAGGTAAAAATAATATTCACGGGTCATTTAAAGGAATAAAAGTGTTGGTCTTATCGCCTCTTTGTCGCACAAAGCTGCGCTGGTAGTCCTAATGATAATTTGACTTATCTGACCAATAAGAGCCGCGGTTGGTAATAAAAATGATGCATTTTAATGATTAGGATTTTTAATCTGTAATGTAGTCAAGGAACATTTTAATTCTCTTTCCTGGCGTTTGACTTAATCTCTGGGATTAGATTTTTTTGCAGTAAGCAATAGACCAGAGTGCCTTCAAGAAAATGAATGGATCGGTGATACCCATTCAGTCAACAGGTATTGTCAGATTTGTAATATATACATTTCTACGATTTTATTTATTTTATTGAAAGAATTATCTGCAAAAAATGTTGTTTTTGTTTGTCTTTATAGAGAAAAAAATGATAAAGGTTTAATTTTCAACATCTTAAACATCTTGATGTGTTCTGTGTTGTACTTTCTTATTGAAATAAATCATGAGATGGGCTAAATTACATTTATATTTTAAGTCCTGCCACCCTGAAAATAAATACATCTTATAAGGCAACGTCAGCACCTCGAATAAACGATCTTTACATGATTTTTAAACATAGTTTTGCACAAAATGAATGACTGAATATATAAATAAATTAAATCCCTGTGACAACAAGGCTCCCATTTGATTCACCTTTTATGGCAAATTATAATCTTCACCAACCAATAGTTGGGAATGGGATCAAAGGTTTCTACTTGTTTTTATAGGAGAGCACTGAAGGAAAATTTTCCTGTCAGACTACTTTTAGTTTCTCTCCAGTAAATAGGGATTAGGCACCACCCTCTCTTGTGCAAAGTGAAAGCACTGGGTAAGAAATATTGCAGAGCACTATGGCTTTTTAATGAAGGCAGAAAAAAAAACAAAGCCTCTGGTTTACAAGTATCAAACTCCTGATAATATAAAGGCAATTTTGTTGTTGTTTTTAAGAAATCTTAAATTCATGTATTCAACTCTAGTTCAAAATCTAAAGCACTTTCACCAATACTAACACAGATCAAATGCAGACTAACAAATATTTAGAGATTTTGCATTTCAATAAAAAAAAAATGCAAAAAACAACAGTATTAAGGCTTTTTTTTTTTTTTTTTAGCACTCACACCAATATAGATTAAGACAATTTAAAGACTGGTCAAACATAAAGGGAATTAGTGTTTATTAAATACAGAACATAATTTATGTTGAGAGATTATAATATATTAATTAAATAATATAACCAAATATTTATTTCAGTAATCAACTTCAAAAAGTAAAACTTATTATACAGATTAATTACACACATAGTGATATTATCATTAATATATCAAGCATTTATTTTCTTTGTTTCACTGTTTTTGTATTTAGTATGTCAGAAAATTAATAATGATAAAATACATTCTTGCACAAATGCTGATCTGCTGAAAAGTCCATCCATCTGTTAATCAGAGGCCCTCAGAACTTTGTTGGGACTTTTATGAATGAATTACTGGATTAATACAGTTTAGCATGAATGCTCTGCTGACGTGTAATGATGCCCATGGTTGCTTGATAGCAACTTTCAGCTGCATTGTTGATTCTGGGGTCTCTTTCTCTCGACAACAGACTCTCTACAGACAGTTGAAACCAGTCATTGCTATACTAGGTTTCCAAAACACAGAGCAAATTAAATGTTAATTGGAAAAGAGAAAATTGGCCCCTGAAACAGACCGGTCGTGTCTTTTCTGAGCCCAAGTAGTAGGTCTCTCATTCAGAATTGGGTTGGGAGAATAAATTGTTTGTTTTACATGTTTTAATTACAGTGTTATTAACTATTATTAACTCATCCAACTCTATAGGTTATTGAAATCCCCCCCTTATAAAAATATATTGCATTATTCCTCTTATATTATAAAAATATTCTGCAAGTTTTTGTTTAATTTTTTTTAGATATGAGCCATAATAATGAAATACATCATTGTGTTTAATGAATCTGAAAAATTAAAGCTTAATCTTTAAAATTCGATCTCCTAAAACAAATCAATGTTTTGACGATCAACTGGTTCAGAATCAGTAAATATTTGGAGTCGCTTGTGTTAAAAGGTATTTTTTAAACCACCAAGCTCGCGTAAAATTCTTTAATGTACCTCATGTCCGACCAAAGCAGGTCATCATCTCTGACTGCTGGTCCATCTGATGTAAGGGGAGGTTCAGCCATCAGAAAAAGGAGCTGTCACCAGACCTTCAAACATAAAAGCAAAACACACAATTTGAGGACAAATGTATTGATTTTCAGAGCTTTAGTGGAGTGTGCACATCTGTCTGGAGGACTAATGGAGAACACTGCATTCCTCCCTCAGCTGTAAGAGATTTATCTGTTGCTTAGTTTGGCTCACAAGTGTCATCCCCTGTACACCAAGGCTCACCTCGTACCACTATGAGGAATGTAGGCGTCTTGCTCATCGACCTCGTCCCTCCAGAAACAATACACAGGAGTTCTGCTTCAAACTTCAGCTTCTTTTATTTTTCTCCCTCAGCAGCCAAGCATGTCCTTCCTCATTATTTGCCTGTGTGAGGCCAAGGCCGCTGACACAGACCCAGTGTATCTCTTTAACCCGCCACTGTCGCAAACAGACAAGGCGTGACCACCCAGCACTGTGCTCCATCTCACTCAGGCAAAGGGGAACAGTTTTTTCACCTCATCACCTTTGGCTCATAGCTGCTTATCATTTTACGGATGCACATTTCAAACTCAGTCAATCACACACATCCACACACACATGGACCCAGGGTTAATCGCTGCGACAAGGCCACTTTAGATAATCATGTGCAGCAGGGTGAAAATCCATTCTCACTGACCCTCCAATTCTCATAATTGCCAAAAAGCATTTTCCCCCTGTGGTTATTGGCTAATGAAGCCAAATGAAATTATATCACAAGAGAGGAAATCAGTAGAGACATTTTTTTTTCATTAAGATACAATGATTACTGACCCTTTGCTTTGCAGATTAGGGGAAACATATCCAACATTTGGTATATGATGCGTTAAATGAAAAATAAAACATCAAAGTAAATTATAAGTTCCCATCCATTTGAAGCTAATTTTATACAAGTTAAATTAAGCAAAAAAAATTCAGAAAATATGCTTCTGCCTCAGAGCTACTGGGTTAAGGCGCTCTTGCATGACATGACTTCTGTGTTGGCCCTTCAGGTCAGAACTTAAGGCGCTAATATGGGGGTTTTCATTTAGGATTTCTATACTTTTGTGAGTTAATTTTAGATTTTGAAGATTCTTTAGTTTTTTCAATGCTTTTAACAAAAATCCAGAAATTAAATATCACCTTGGATTTTAATTTATAATTATCAATATTAAAAAGTTTTATGGATTATGGTCAAGTTGTTATATTTTGTCAAATAAAAATATATTAATTCTATTCCTTAAAAGCACACTGAAAACAGACAATAAGCTAAGCTCATGATTAAAATAAACTTGATGTCTGTCTCAAAATGATCTGAATCAAGGGTACATATTCAGCTCATTGAATATAAGGAATTAAACAAACTTGCATTTTTTTGATAACCATTTTAAAAGAAGGATATACCTAAAGCAAAATCTACTTCCCACAAGGTGCACAAAGACATCTTTGTGGTAGATTTTCCACCAAGGGAAGGAAAAAGGTGCACGTTAGTATACAGCAGAATATTTTAAACAGGGTATTCATTTTGTTAACATCTCAGGGGAAAAAATGCACATGACATTAAAAAAGCTCAACTACAACCTGTGGATGCTTTTCTGCTTAAGGCATTAAAATTCTGATATCCAATGCAGAGCGGATCCCAGTATGTAGGGGGTCTTAAGCAGAACTTTATCGGGGGATGGGGGGGCGGGGTTGGCTTTTTTTCTTGCCCATGGATTATAAAAAATGTGTTTAACTTGTAAACCAAAGCTGAATGAAGAAGACCATTCCACAGCACTCCAACTACATTAATTATTAAATACATGGCAGATGGACTAAAGTGAATATTTTTGCAATGTTTTCCTTCTTCATATTCAATTTCAAGATTCATTCTTTAAGGTTTTCATTCAAGTAGAAGGTTCTAACATGAGTTTATAATAAAGAGAAAGGATTGTTTTATTTGAAGAGAAAAATGCAAAAAGATAAAACATAGTGATTCACGGTAGTTCACTTAAAGGTTCAAACATGTTATTTATCTCATAAAAACTACACTGTCACAATATGTTAAAAAAAAATTCTTTTAAAATTTAAAATTAAACATGACCACATATAGGTGAACTTTCAGACAAAGAACTTCTTTGATCACATGTGATTTATATAGACTTGAGTTTAATGTTCAATACATGCATTTCCATCACAGATGCAAGCTGCTGAAATGAATAAAGATTGCTTACATGTTTGGCTAAGCCTGGTCTGATGCCTAAAAACTGAATGGCATTATCAACCACCTCTATTTGATGATCACTTTAGGTACCATTATTTGCCTGGCCAGTTAATTACAGCCCTCATTATTTCCCCATGTATCTGCCCAATCGTTGCCATGTTCAGTATTTTTACTAAAACAAAAGAAACTTTCTTCGTTTTTTGTTTTGGGGAAAGTGCTGAATAGTCACATTTTGCTTTGCACCGTGCCCGAGCAAGCAGCCTTCTTTTGTTTTAGCAATAATTGAGATCCCACTAATCTAGCTTCCTCTTCCTTTAAAAAAAAATGAAACACTTCCTTTGTCAGGGCTTCATTAGTTTAAGATAATATTGTGAGAATCCACAATTAATTTGCAGTGTTACTGTAATTAATTAGATACAACCAATTTTGTAATATGATTAATATCCCAGAGTTTGTTATCTGTAGTCCCCTCCAGAATGAAAATGTAACAGCAGCATAGCTGCTGAGCATTAATTGCAGAAGCTAGGATTTTTTTAAAGAAGAAAATTATAGGAGGTAATTTATTAACCCCAAATAAGAAACAAACAAGCATAAATTGATATATAAATCATGAATAATATAATGTGCAATCTGCTTGTGATTTGGGACAAAATGACTAATCTCTGTTGCATGCCAAGCACTTGATAAAGCAGATAGTGGCCATAAATTCAGTCCTAGTCAAGGTCTCATTAAAAGGGTCTTAATTTAATTAAGAGTTAGCCATCGCCCTCTAAATATATTAATTACCTTGAGCATGACGAGATAAGTGTGGTGATTACTTTGCGTTTCATTAAAGCAAGTCTTCTGGGAGGAGAGCAAACTAAGGTGGAAAGCTGGCTGTGTTGACAAGATAATGGATGGGCTGAACTGAGATGAATTTAGTCACCTTGCTTCTGGTTGAGCGCAAAGAGGTGAGGCAGAGGACAACACTCAGTTTCCTAAAACAGCAAGGGATTTTTCCTCTTTAAACGAAATGTTTACGTTTTTTACTATTATCATTATATATATATTTTTTTTATTTAATCTGAGACCAAAAATATCTAAATTGAATAAAATAGTCTTATCATTCTGCTTAAAAACTATAAAGTTGTTTTTGTAATGTTTTTAATAAATGTAGTAATTTGCTTTTTTTCTTTTTGTGCAAAAATCCTGGAAACATAAGGACAAAATTTGATTTAGAACTTGATAGTAAAGCATTTCTTACTTCATTGTTTGCAGCACTAATAAAATCAAGTGAGTTAAATTCCTCTTGCATCAAATTTTCTTTCTCAGCAACACCTAAGAGCTAGATTGTCGTGCCGCTTGTTTGCACTTCCATAAAGACACCTCCGACAAATGTGAAGCACAAGTGTGCCGAGGGGTGCAGGAGCAACGGCTCATTGCCCCACAGACTGATATGTCAATGAAACATACAAGACGCTGCCGGTTGCATCAGGGAGACTTCCAGCCTCTGCTCCTCTCCTGGCTGTCAGCAGGACAAAGAGCCTAAGCTACTATTATCTGGAAGCAAGCCTCTCACTCCTGCTTTCATCCTTTTATTTAAGAATACACACATAAATACAGAGCTCTACTTAAAGTCACTCATGCATCAGCCTGGATATCAAAATGGGATGAGTCTTGAAAATGGGAGGCATGATGGATATTGTTAAAATATCAAAATGACTGTTAGTTCTTTTCTTTTTTTTGCACAGGAAGGGATTAGTTGCTCAGTTTCTTATAAAAATAAAATCTGATCAAAATGGTGAAACGTGAAAATATCTAATTTCCAAATGTGAAGCAATGGATCACCTTTACAATTCAGCGCATGTGGGCAGAGTGGAACTTAAAGAACACAAAGCTCCCCGACATCGTCTTCCTGAATGCCCCCTCCCTTTCCTCTCCACTCTTTCCCACTAACCTCCTCCCACTCTGATCAGAAAAAAATTCAGGACACTCACCCATCTCTCACAGCTCCCGAGGGTTCCTCTGCCTTCAAATTTCTCTGCTGGATCCGACTTCAGCAGCTGACTGTCAGCAGGCCCAAAAGCAGCACTCCAAGGACAGAAAGATGCCAGACACCAACCTCAGCTCAGACTCTAGCCTCGGCCTTTCAAACAGCACAACCAAGGCGCAGCAGAGAAGTATGAAACATTGAGAGTGCTGGGCAGTCACTTCTTTGGGCAGTGCACACTGCAGCTGAGCTCTCCCTGCTCTGGGACCCATCTCTTTCAGCCAAGATTGTTTCATACAAAAGTTGACAATGCACCACTGAAAGCCATTGTTGATATTCAACATTTTTTAAATAGCTGAGCAGAATAGACAACATGGCAGGCTGCAAAACTTGGCAAGGAAACTGACCTGGAGCTGCCCGTTTGAAAGGGTTTCCACACTGGGTGAAAAAAGAGATGGCTATTGTGTTAACAAAAAGAAATAGGAAGGGCTGGTGTGAAAGACTCTAAAAAACAAAACATCTCCCCTCTCTGGAGAGCCAAGTATTATGCTTTATGTGCAGCAGGAAGAAGACAATCCTGCAGCACGGTCACAAGCATATAAGCTTTACTAAGAGAGAGCAATACAAGGAAATCAATTAAATCAAACAGGATATTGACTTTCTGGCTTATGAACAATAATCTTTGTGCCAGCACAACAGAATTAAAAGTTCCAGCAATCTTTCCCCCTGAATTGCTCTAGCTCGGCTGATCCAATGGAATGTCCTGCAGAGAGCCGTCTATCTCTCTAACATTGCATGGATGAGAATGATGCTGCCTGACGCCTGCGAAGGTGTTCTGTTTCAATCATTGTTAAGCTGACAGCTCCCCAGATTGATACGGACATTTAAGATGCCTTTAACTGCACATATGTCAAAGCATCACAGTGCCGCTACAATCTGGGGAGATATTAATACATCCGATGTAGGTGTGAAAATGTGTGTGTGAGCCTATGATGGCCTTGAGGCAGGTCCCAGTGTTATGTTCTAGGCATCTATGTTTCTTGTAGTGGGGGCAGGGTGAGGGGAGCAAAGTGTGAGTGATTACTGTGTGGATTAAAGCGTTAAATTTCAATCTTTAGAATGTGGGTATTTTATTGGACTGGACATGACAGACCAACACAAAGTAAAGCATAAATAAGAACTCAAAGGAAGAAGATACAAGTTTTTAAACTCTTTTATGCATTTTTGGTCAGCTGTATACACTTATATGTTGTTAAAGAAAATTGCCTGCAAAAAATGCTAAAAAATATATCAACAAATTTATTAGTAGTAGGAATCTGCTTGTGTGTAATTCAGTCTCACATTAGTAACTAAACAGATTTATGAGGATAAAAGAACAAAGCAGAGAGAGATTATGGATAAGGTTAAGTGGAGAGGGGGCAGTTTCATTTAAGAGCTCCTTAGAAATCCCTTTAAATACATCACCCAACAGTGGTGGTATCATCATGCTTTGGTGATTTGCTTTGTTTCAGGCATGGAAGCTGGCCATGGATGATGGGGAGAGGGAGGAAGCCAAATCTCCAAACCCCCACTATCAGGAACCTGCATTGGAGACCTGCAAAATGGGGTCTCCTGCACTGTGAGGATCGGAAGTTTATTCCAGAAGTTGTATTCAAAGCCTTCGGAAATAGCGTGCAGCACATGTTTGCTGCTGGATTAGAGTTTTTGACAGTGTTAAACTGAGCATAGGAGCAGTTTAAATTATACAGTAAGCAAAAATCCTCATGGACAGCCAACTTCCATTGTCGTTTAGAAAATGCCCATTTCCATCCAGCGATCCAAATACAGACTATGTAGCACATATCTATTATTCCCTGATAGGAGTTTGGTGGAGAGTAAAATTGTGCATGTACATAAGTTTCAAGCATAACACTTTTCTGTGAAAGGAAGCTTGTTCACTGGGAGGTTAGCAATGCTAGCTTTTACTTTAGAAAAACTTCGAACCATCTTTGCTATTAATTTGAAAGTATTCAAATAAATCCCGGTTCTAACAGTGCAGGAGACCTCACAGTATAGCTGTGCAGCTCTTGGTCGTGACAGTGCAGATCTGCAGCCAGACTCCTCTCAAATCAAGTGCAACCTACAGACAAAACCTTGAGGCTTGAGATCACGACCTTAAGGGTTGGCTAATGCTTGAGACATCTATATTTTGTGCTGTAGAACATAGGCTTACAACACCACAATACCTAGAAAACATGCATCTTCATGCTATCCATGGGTGGGTGTAATTTTTTTTCATAACACATATTGACAGCCTGTTGATCATGGTGATATTTATTTTCCAATTCATAAGAGTTCTATAGCTGTTTTTGTTTGCAAACTCCATTTTGCAACACTATTTTGAAAAGAAAATGGGGAAAAACTAAACCATGTAAAGTTGGTACAGACAGCCAATAAATTAGCCTAAATACAACCATAAGGTTTCTTTTTAGTTTTATTGGAAGAATTTTTGAAAACATCTAATCTTTTTTTCCTGCATTTTAAAGTTATGCTTTATTCCGTTTTGGTCTATCACACAAGATATCCATAAATTAAAGCTTGTGGTAAATTTGTAACAAAAAGAAGAAAAAAGCATTAAAGGGTTAGTATTTTAAAAGGAAAGACATAGACGACCAAACAAGCTAAAAGGGGAATTTAATATTGTTATGAGCATCTTCACATGCACTAAGGACGAAAGCGTGCACTTTTTCACAAGAAAAGAAAAGTTTTTCCGATGTTGTAGACATACCTACCCAAACGACTGAGATCATATTTCTCCTACTTTCATTTGATTTCCATTTTCTAACAAATTTCTTACATGTATCATTTTTTGCTTGTTGTAAACATTTAGTGATTCTTTTTTTATACTTTGAAAGGAGCTAATTAAATTTCCTTTTATTTACATTTAAATTAGATAAACTGCACCAAAAATGCATGCTTTAAATAATATCTCGTAATTCTTTTTAAGAGTTATGAAGGTGGAATATATTTTCTTTTTAGTTGACTTTGCATTCTTTACTTGCTCAGTCAATTTCAGTTTCCTAAAATGTAACCATAAGTTAAGAAGCTGTCCCATGCATTCACTCAACTCTTTATGTGCTGAAATGTAGCTCTGATTTAGATTAATTATAAAATACAGGCAGCAAAACAAAAAAGCAAGCTAATTCTAAATTCTGTAGGATTTTGTAGAGCAGCCTAGGCTGGAAAAAATGGGCCACTGGTGGTACCATGGACTAGGTTATACGACTGAGTTATTGCTAAATGAAAAAAAAAAAGAGATCAGGATGGTAGTATATGACGAAAGACCTATTTCCCTGTGTTTCACTATAGTGGTTGTTTTATGTTTTTTTTTTTTTGTTTTTTTTGCAGTAAGATTGACTATGCATATTGTTTTGCATTTAAACAATTTTTGGAAGAGGGATGCACTGTAAAATGTTTAATTCTTAAAGTGTAGTATATTATTTTAGAGTAAAGCCTTGAGTCGAAGATCTCCACAGATGAATCCCTAATAATTGTTTCCTTCTTCTTTATTATGCTGTTTGCTCAATAATGTCCTCTAATACCTGAGGCCTTTACGAAACACCTGCATACTTAGATCAGGTTAAACACAGGTGGACTCTATTAAGCCGGGCTTACACTGTGTGATTTTTTGCCCTATTCGGGCCGACTTTCCAGTCGTGCGAGAAATTTTCGATCGGGCCGACTTTCAGCCTGATTGTGCACACTGAAGTGTACAGGGGGTAACGAGGGGCGATCAGCCTCTCTTACAGCGCCTCCCCATCAGGAATCCTGAGGTCGGGAGAAAATCAAACATGTTTGATTTTCAGTTGACCGTCGTGGGCAAATCGCTCAGTGGGCAAGGATTCTTCTTCTTCTTCCTCTCAGATGAAAACACGGAAGTATGTCGGGGGTGCGAGTGAACTGGACTTCTTTCTGTAAAATTGACAGACCGTAGTAGCCACATTTGCTCAGCCATGTCTCTGTCCAAATACTTCGTCACCTTTTCTTTTTAGGGCTTTCAGCCCACAAAATTGCATGATTTGCCAAGGCAGTGCATTTCAATCTAGTGAGCTTCATATTTTAAAAAGTTAAAAAAGGACTTCATTTATAGTGTCTCAACCATTTAGGGAAAAAAAGTGTTTATTCACTCCATATATAGAAAAAGTACAGTTTACCTTTTGGAAAAAGATCAGATATTAATCTTAAAATTTGAAAAGGTACATAATAGAACATCAGAAACAAGGAGGTTGGGCATGATTTGAATCAGAACTCAAAGTCAAAAAAACTTTTTGTAAACATCTGTGTAAATTATTTCCTCCCAGAAGTAACTGAACAAGAAATACGAAATGTAATATTTTTTTCTGCAAACTTCCCTTTTGCACAAACACTTATTGCATGCATGAGTGTGTATAAAGAGAAAGAAACTAGACCTTTCTGGCCCTTTGACTTGGGGAGGCTTGGATTTGGAGCTGTATAATTACACTGTTCAGGGTGAAATCACAGCTCTGAGACGGTAGGCAGGGCTGGCGTAATCTTACAGGTGAGTCAGACGGAGAGAGGAAGAGTACAGGGGAACCTGTGGCGTCTGTACTGGAAGTCCACGTCAGCGCCTCCCATCACACACTATTAGCTGCCATCAAAGCTCTAATTTTACTCTAGCATTACACTCCTCTCTACATCCCCCTCCCTCTCCTGCTGGTCTGGATGGTGCAGCCTGGTGGGAAAACGACATTCAATCCGCTATCCGCCCCATTCAGGCCAAATTGGCAAATGACAGCTCTCCGCCTCTCAGATTGCTGGAAAAGAAAAGGCGCCTTTACCAGCGTTCACCCTGGATCTCGGAGGGGCCGTCAGGGTGGGCAGGGATTAGAGAAAAGGACGAGCAAAGTGTAAGAGCGGAGGACCGAGGAGGCCGAGTAGTGGACCGAGGTGGGTTAACAGCTTCCCTTGTCCTCCTCAGTGGTGGTGATGTGGGACAGAGAAAAGAAAAAAGTTAAATGCCTACTCAGCAGATCAAAGAAACTTCCCCATGACCAATAGGAGAAGTTGACCTGGATTCACTAACCACCCAATTTTTACCACGCCGGACCAAGAAACCATCATTTAACCTCATGCAGGTCAACAGCAGCAAGTAGACAAAAGCAAATCTTACAGAAGCATGCAGGCATGGGAGCACAGGGTTCTGGTGTGGTTGAACCAGCTCCTCTTGCTTTGTTCTATATGTAATCAGGCAATAAGCAATTGCATCTTTACCCTGTCATGCTTCAAAAACTAAACAAAGTAAAAAAAAAAAAACACACACACAAATCTGTATAGAAATAAAACTCCTGTAAAGACAAATGGCAAGAGGGCTTTCAGCAATATTTCAGCATGACTCAGACAGAAAACACACTAACTGGCTGCTCTGCTGAATGGTACTCTTACTTCTAATTAAGTGCTAATGGCAGTTCCCCCTGCAGAGAATACTAATTAATGCTCCATTCTTCTGCAGGCTGAGCGTGCACTCCACAGCGGCCTAATGAGGCGAGGCAGGTACGTCTTCTCCCAGGCCGGGATAATAAGCACAACACAGTGGGCTCTCACTAGAGGGCCCTACCAGGGGGGCTGCTTCCTGTTTCCTACTCTTCAGGGACCCCCTAAAACCTTTCACAATGAGCCATGGAGGATATGAAAGGAAACTAAGAAAATGGACCAGCTTATGTCTGTCTGGTTTCAAAGTTTTAGCCAGTATTTGCGTCGCTACATTAAGATGGCGAAATGCCATTTAAATATTTAGAGAAAAATAGAGTTAAATTACATAAATACTTCTTCAACAGACTTAAGTCAAAAAAATGTTTCTCTACATAGCAATGACATGCATATAACTTTGAATATTATAATTAGTCTATGTAAATCTGGCAAAAAACTTTTCTAAAGACACGATTTTAAATATGTGTGGGGGGGGCGGGTTCAGAAAACTGCTGATGCCAAGAAGAAAACTTCTTTTTTATATAGTTCCCAACCTGCTGAGAGTTTGTGCACCTTGCAGAATAAACACATTTCCTGTTTGGATGCAGAAAACCCTGAGAATCAGATTCAAACTGCTGAAGAATGAATGGATGTGCGAGTATGTGAGGCTGCGTGCATGAGCATAAACACAGATTGAGGGTGGTATTGGAATTACCGGAGTGAGATAATGGTAGAGCATTAGATTAACTTTCAGCCCCTAAATGCAACACATTTAGGGCAATCTTGTCCCCCAAAAAACATGTCAATGTCTGAAAGGCCTCCCCTCTCGCTATCAGGAGCCTCTGGTCCCCCACGCTGATGCAGCTGGCAAAGCGCTACCGTAGACTGTCAAAACGCAGCGCCAGATCTAGTTATAAAATAATTGAATTTTCATATCAGAGGGGACCAGAGTCCCAGCAGACAATAGGACTGCTGAGTCCTCTCTGATATTGGCTCGGGCCCTTTGCCATGCGCATGAAATCAGTATGTTAATGTTCCCGGGTTTTCTTTTTTAAGGGCACTTGTGCTTTCGCAATGTACTACCGATGCTGTTTCAAAAAAATAAAAAAACTACAAAATGCAACTATTGATAAGTAGGCAGCCAGCAACCCCCTCGACCCTCCTCCCATCCAACATGCCCACCTCCTCCTCCCTGATGTACTCACCAAGGCTCTAGACGTTCTCGCACCCCTATCCTCCCCCATTATTAAAATTGTAATTTATTTTTCTAAATCAGAATGACAGCTTGCTTTCTTTTCTCTGCAGCAGCCACTGAATCACCGAGCTTTAATTACTTTCGTAACTTCGCTGACCCTGTGAGCACGCTGCTCTGACGGAGAAAATGGGACCGCCAACAAAGGCCCCTCCACAGCCTCAGCCGCCTTTGCCTCAGTCAGAATGCAAAAATTTATCAAACTGTGGATTTTCTTTTAAGATTTTTGTTAACATTTCACCTCCTATCTGTCTTGCAAAACATGCCGTCTTAGAGAAACAGCTCCGCACTCCC
The DNA here is from genome assembly GCF_000732505.1 of Cyprinodon variegatus. Taxonomy (NCBI): domain Eukaryota; kingdom Metazoa; phylum Chordata; class Actinopteri; order Cyprinodontiformes; family Cyprinodontidae; genus Cyprinodon; species Cyprinodon variegatus. Next base: position 36,042 of record NW_015151741.1, read on the forward strand.
AGTTTTTGTGACCCAACTCTTCCACAAACTCGTCAAATAACCAAACAACATCATTCCAACTCTCCCTCTTCACTTCCCTCCCTCTGTTTAAGTGTGCTTGTGTTGACTCAACAGGGTCTCTGAGGGCCAAAACAGCCAGAGGTCGCGCTATTATTACTGACCTCTTCATGTCCGGGCCATGGCCTCAGCAGTATGGCTACAAACACCACAAGGTCCTGAGGCCGCAAAACGCAAATCAGTGGAGAGGGAGCGGTAAATCTGATCACTGCCAAAAAACTGGTCGCAAACATCAGGGTCAGGCTGTTGGAGCCTATAATGCAGCTATCAAAGGTTCTTCCCAACCACATTACCTGGTAACTATCAGAGGAGAAGCTGCTGTTATAAAGCAGGGAAACTGTGATGTTTGATGTTCAAATTGAACATAAAGAAGGTCATACCCCGACCCCCTTTGCTTTGTTGCTGCAAAGTTCAGACATGTTTCCTGTTTGCCAAGCCATCCCTGTTTGCCTCCCATGACTCCATTCCTAACTTATTAAAGTAGCTAATATGTTGTAATCCCTGCTATCGCTCTCACCTTCTCAGTGGCACATATCTGTTTTGGGCTTTGCCACTTTGTGAACCCGAGCTGTGCTGGCACGGTTGGTCTTTTGCTGACTGCCTGATAATTGAATGAGCGATTATCCCTCCCATTAATAGACAATGATACAGAAAGCGCTGCCATATGTAGGGAATATTAATGAGTGGCTGCAGCGGCCTAGATAAGGGAAGAACCATGCAGTCGCAGTAATAGGGGTTAAAACAATTTGCCCCACCATCACCAGCACACTCACATCCATCTTCACACACATCCAGCTTCCATGCCTTTCTCCTCACTAATCCTCCAACCTCTCACCAACTAAGCCAGCTGCAACTAATAAACAGCCCAACACACATTAACTGGAGTTTAGCTTAGTGCTAACCTTCCAGCCACCAAGGCTGACCCGTCATTGTGTGAGAAGTCGAACCAACAAAATGCCGTTTGATCAGATGGACCATTTATCTGTGATGGTGGGAAAATCTGCAATAACATTCTTCACTAAACTAGTCTAATCCTCTGCATAGAAAAAAAAGGCAATTTTTACCCCCATTTCTGACCTTTAATTGGACTAAAACTGTTTTAGGTCAGTTAGTTATACAAGAAGGAACTAAATTAGCAGAAGATATTTATTTTTCTACATTTTTAAACTCCTGATATGTAGATGTATTCCCTTAATATTCATCAGCAAAACCTTTAAAACTGTACGACGTGGATCCAGAATTTTGTGTCTTCTACAACTTAATAAATAAAGCACTTTAGTCAAGTCTCCTGACTGGAAAAAGCACTAAATAAGTGCAGGCCATTTACCATTTAATAGTTTCTCATAATAGTTTGGTGGAGTTTTGGTCATTTTTTTCCAGTCTGGTAAACCAAGTCAGTTATTGTAGACCACCTTACTCTCCCAATTTTTCAGCTCTCCCCAAAAATTTACTTAATACTGTTATTGAAGCTATGTATAGAATGAACAGGGGAGTATCTGCCAAGTGGGTTAGAGCAGTACGCATGTGCTTTCAGAAGGTTGCAAGTACCTGGTTCAATCCCCACACCCACTCTGGGTGCCTGAGCAAAACCCTTAACACCTGATTGCTCCACGGCAGCCCACTGCTCCCCAAGGGGAAGGGTCAAAATGCAGGGAATGAATTTTTACCATTGTGGGACAATAAAGGGATCTACAACACTCCAAAACCCGGATTTTTTACGTGCAAGACATTGCTATTTTGAGGGAATTATTATCGTTGTCCTTTTAGCTGATATTTTAACCTTATTTCTTATAACTTTAAACCTTTTGAGAGGTTTAAAGTGTGTCCTACTTCCCTCTTTGAAATGTAAACGTTTAAATATAAATTACATCAATCACTCATGTAATACTGCAAATAAATTAAGTTATGTGTTTGTGTAAATTACAGCATCCAGCATGGAAATAGGGTTTAAGACAAATCCCACATGTTTACTAAATTGCTGGGGGTAAACAATTGGAAAGGTGTTACATTATTTCTTAATTGCAAGTTTTAAGGCTCAAAGAATAGCTGGAGAAGTTTTGGCAGTGTAAATACTTATGTACTGAAGGGAGGAAGGGAGGCGGCAGTCGCCAACAGTGACGCAACTATCATGTCCACGCCACTGATGTGGGCACGACCAGCAGGCTATCGCAATGCTCTGTATTTAACATAAAATGTTTATCACTTGGCACAGGCCCTTCAAACCAAATGACATTGGGTGTTCCCACAGAGCAGCTTCCCTGTACCAGCATATATACAATTTCTCCTTAAAGGACTATATGACAATCAAAGGGTTTCTGTGCAGCAATAAACACAATGGTAATTTCCTCATGTATGCGTTTGGTACTGCTGCCTGCATGCAGACATTTTTTTAAAATAAACTTTAAGTCCTGCTTTGCTTGTAGTGCTTCTCGTTTTGTATTTTGACTCTGTATTAGAGGAAAGGTTAAAAATATAAAGGAACGCTGGGAAAGTTGCATTCGTCATGATGTCACCATTTCATTTTTATTTATAATCACCTAACCATCATTTGTGATGAAATCCCTTATGTGGTCAAATGTTCAAATATCTGACATATTACGAAAATGATGATATGGACTTTTTTACACCGATATAGGTTAACATCATCTGCATGATATAGCATCGGAATCGGTAAAAAGATATTTTAGTCGTATGCTAAGCCAAAGGTTTTGTTTGGGTTTTTTATTTGTTTTTTGTTTTGTTTTTTTAAACAAAGGGCATTGAAGCATTTGATATGGTAAAAACCCTCAAATTAACAACCATCCCTGTGATCGTCTGCTCCACAACATATGATTTCTGAAATGTAATATCTTACGACATTTTGTAAAGAAAATATCAAAGGACCCGAACTGTAGGTTTTCACAAGCTATTAGACATAGACTAGTTGAAACAAATATATACTTTAAAGATATCGCTTTGTATTGTGTGTTTCTCTTTCTGAATTTGAGGTGGGTTTGAAATAATAATATTATTTTGGAGTATCACAATCTATTCTGCACTCAGGAAGATTATAGGTGCCATATGCCTCCTACAATTCTAATGTACAAATTATTTAGCTTTTTTTTTTGCAAAGAGCTACCCAATCTTTGCAATTTAAATATTTTGAAATATCATATTTTTGATGTTGGAGTTGATGTAAGATTTTACGGGTCCATCTAAATAGTGCAAATCGCTTCAGACACTTAAGCCAAAGTTTGTCAGCGGTCACCATGATTAGTGTTGGAATAGTAAGAAAGATGGTAGGAACAGGAAGCAGGATGCTTCCTATCAATAGTTCATTGAGCATAGGGACCTGCTAACATTCCTATCTGATCCATAGCAGTCCTTATTGTGGTGTAAGAAGACATTGAAGCCGAGCCCACCTTAATGTTTTTAAGAAGAAAAACAAAAAGAAAATTTCTTCATGAATACTCTGTGTGAAACATTCCATTATGTATACACACCTTCAAATGTTTTGGGTTTTATAAACGAGAGCTCCAACCTTTTGTGACATTTGTTTACCTTTTATTTTTGTATTTCTTTTTCAGAAGGCTTTAGTCCCAATTTGAAAAGCATCAATAATGTGTGTTTCCTTTGCATAATGACACCCAGAAGGTAATGTGCTGTTCAGATTCAGCACAGCATCCTGAGTTCCCCTGCAACCCACAATAGTGTTCTTACTCTTGACCCCATGAAAGGTGAAAGAACTAGAGCTAGAATTTGCAAAATTCAGAGGGAGGAGTTGACTGCCCTGGTCTTGGCCCATCTCAAACGAGTCTTTAGCATTAGCCTGAGGGACCAACTAATCTGGACTTATGAGAAATAAAAATAGAAAGAGAGTAATCAACTGCAGATATATCCCATAGTATATAGTATTTATTCAGATTGCACTTTACAAAACAACATGTGATAGATCAAAAAGGTAAAATTGTAGTAAAATAAGATTTTAAATCATCAATTATGTGCTGAGGCAGGTAGTTCTTGAGCTTTGAGGCCAATTTATGTCCTCTTTAATTTAGGAACCACCAGAAGCATCTTGTCATAGGTCATAAGGTAATGAGATGGGGCACAGGGGTCCAGGGGGTTTGAAAATGTTAGCACAAGGTCATTAACAGACTTTCAAACAAAGCACTTTAGAGATTTAAAGTGACTCCGGGTGTTTTGAGCTACATCTGTACTTCTGCTGCTTTAAGCTTATGCTCCTAGAGGACATGAAGACTACTTTTCCTTACTCTGAAACATTTCTCTTCTTTTCTTCAGTTTTTGCATTACTTGTTACTTAAACTATTAAATTCAAGTTCTTTCTGGTTTCCTTTTTTTTCTTCATAGTTTGTACATCTGGCCAGCTTTCCTGTTTGGCTGTTAAATGTTAAAGATGTCGATCTTTCTTTGAAAATCAACTGGACTGCCACTGTGGACAGCTCCATGTTATAGATGATTTAGTTGGGCCTGTTTGTCTGCGTTTAGTCGTCTGTAGTTATTTAGTCTTGAAATAACTACAGATGCAGCTTCTGCTGTGGCTAAGTGAGTGGTTTCTTTCATCCCTTTGACCTGAAAATAGCCTCAGAGCTTTTGTTTAACTTTCTTTCCTAGAACAAAGCCACCTATGGAGCTTGTCTACTAATGCCATCTCCAACATAGAAAGTACTGCCTCTCTTCTCAAACCTCCAATCCATCATGATTGTTTTTGATCTTTTTATGCTCATTATGAACTATTGGATAAGAATACCTTGATGGAAACGGACAAAAATTTTAAAACACATACTAAATTTCGCAATATTTTTTTTATTTGCTTGAGGTTGTTTTTGACTTAAAAAAAAGTGAAAGCACACAAGAGGAGATGGAAACGATTGTACAAGTTCTGATGAAGCAATATTTAACTCATATGACTGACCAGCTGTTTCTGCTGCCAGCTTTCCATTAGAATCCCATTTCTCCTTCAACTTCTCTGGATGGCATGTAATATCACTAATAGTAGATGACATGATGAAGTAAGCAGAACTTGTCTGATTGCAGCACATTCATTGAAACCGCTGTCCATGACCGATCTGTGGTTTGCACTATTACCTCTATTTCCTCTTTATTTCAGCCAAGCAGAAAGACATTTCATCCCAGAGCTGCATGTTCTGACCCCGTAACATCATCAGTGACTCCTCACACCCCCACCATGGACCGTTCTCCCTACCGCCCTTTGGGAAAAGGCTTTGCAGCATTCGATGCAGGACCAGCAGATTCTGCAACAGCTTTTTCCCTGCTGCCATAAGACTTTTGAACTATGAAACTCTAATCAAGACACATATCTCTGCATCACACTGCAAATATCATACTTGCACTAAATTTTCAAATCTCTTCAAATAGAATTCAACTCAATGTTCTACTGCATTTTGCACCATATTAATTTATTTTTGCACTCCTACACTATATACATTTTGATCACTGCTGCACTTTATAAATGGACATATTTATTTCACTGCTAATCTACCCATTCACTGTTGAAAAAGCTGTATGTATCGAAATCTTGTTTTGTATGCACTCTGTGTATACAAAATGACAATAAAGTTTGTCTAAGTCTAAGTCTTAGCCATAACGTAAACATATGACGACATTACACATTACATTTTCAAGTTAACATACTCCAATGAATGGAAACACATTTCATCAGTAACTTTTCAAACTTCATAAAATATTACCCTAACTTTTGTGATTGTACGTTGAACTCCAACTAGTTAAATGACCCCTCTGTCATGGCCTGAGGGGGTCTGTATCCCTTTCACCAGCACTAAACAACTTTTAGGAGGGTGGCAGAAGCCCTGCCACACAAAACAACTACAAATGTGCAGACTGATTTATGGCATACATCACTTTCATCTTTCCCAAAAGTAGTTGATCCTCTTAGGAAAAAGCTGTCAATACAGCTTTTTTCAATTGGACAGAGTGAAAAAAATCGACAGAAACTGAAATATATTTAGAACCGCTTTAACAAGTTTTGATAAAGGCTTGCTCAGAATTTGCATTACATTTGTTTGGAAACACAGCTACTGTGAATGGTTGTACTGGAGGTTTCTTCCTGTCATCAGTCTTATTACAAAAACTTTGATCAGAGGTAGGGCCTCATACCCTGGAGTCCTACCCTCTTATTCAGGTTTTAACAGAAAATATCATATATAAATACCAGAAACTATATCAAAATACACAATTATATCTGTATTTCTCTAAAAAAAAATAAATAAATGAAATCATCCCACTGGTTAACTTAGTTGTTCCCAATCCTTTCTTCATTGGCCCCTCTAAGGTTTAAAAGAAGAGTTCAAGCACCTGACTCAGACCAACCTTTTCGGCTATTGAACGAAGAAAAAAAATCCCTGGCTGTAAACCATTTTGACAAGCATATATTTCAAATAACAAAACTGCCATTTTAAGTGCAGTTATTTTTAAGTTTCACTGTGTAGTTTTTCTTTGTTAACTGTGTAGAATTCACCTTTGCAAAGAATAAAAAATAAACTCTCAAAAATGGAAGTTGGCAAAGTTGCCAGTTTGTGATATTTGTCAATAGAGACTTGCATCATCAAGCATGTTTTTCCTGCAGCATTTAATTTCATCCTTTAATTTATTTAAAATCCCCCATCTTGTTTTCATCTTTCGGTCAGCTTAAGCAAAGATGCAACAGCAGCAGAAGATCAAGAAGCATCCAAGGCCCTCACCTAAGACTTTTAAACTGAGGGTGCAGATGGGTGAAACTGTTGGGGGTATAGGCTTCTCTATAGTTCAGCCTTCCAATCAATATCCAACATCTATCAGCATTGGGAGGCAATATTTCCCCTCTTTACCTTGCAATAATCGCGCTTAAGGCTGTGAAGTACCTTATCATAGGTCTGGAAGCAAGAGAAAGGCCGGTTTCCCTGGCGACCATGAAAGCCATTGGTTTCCTTTTCAGCAGAATAATGAACTTCTCTCATCCGTGTGTCACTCTTCCACCCCACTCTCAGCCTCTTCGATTAAATTCAAGTCCACGCGTCCTTGAGATCCATCGTGCCTGGCTTATAATTTGACAAACAAGAAAAAAAGAAAAAACACATAAAGGGGGAAAAATGCTCAAAGCTCAAGAAATCCGCAGATTTAGGCATCTACAGTCAATACAG
>NW_015151741.1:43265-59734 GCF_000732505.1 Cyprinodon variegatus
ATATATATATATATATATATATATATATATATATATATATATATATTAGGGCAATTTGTAGTGTATTTGTAGTGAATTTGTAGTAATATATATGCAGCTTTTCTGTAAAGATGCATATATTTATTTAGTTATTATTTACTTAGTTAGTTATTATTTATATTTATTTAGTTAATTTCAACTTTTTTTTAAGAGTGCTACATTTTAAGTCCAATAACACAGTGCTGGATTAGAGCTGGATCTTCTTAGGTGTAGAGGTTGTCTTTTTTCATCTCTGTATCTCAATCTGAATAAGAATAACAACAATGAAAAAATATTTTCTGCCATCTTGAATCCGACCATTGATTGCTACAGTGTCCTTGAGCGCGCATCCTCTGCAGAGAGGACACCAAGTGCTTCATTCAGCGGCGCTGACCGCGCCATGGTCGATTATAAGAGAAGAAAGGATATCAGAAAGTATGCTCCAGGAAAACTTTGACAACAGAGGCGCGCGCAAATCCAAATAAAACCACCAAGTGATGAGGTCAAACAAAAAAATAGAAGCGCTCAAAAAAAAAAAAATAATAATAATAAAAAAGACTTATATTCGTTACTAATTGTCTCTGTTATTATAAAAAAAAAGGCAAACTAATTTAACTTATACATGGCACACACCCAGCTTTGTTGGGTTCTGCTGTTTTTAATTTTCAGCAATCAGTTCATTATTAACCTACATTTAATGATGGCATTGCTAGCTTAAAGCAACTTAAATTAATAATTACTCACTGTTATTTAATACATGGTGATGTTAATGATTTAAACACATTTTATAAATTACGTCCTAATATCACAATCAATTTATACGAATAGAAAAAAAACAATCTGCGGTCTTTGTCTTAGCGGATTATAGGCTAAACGGGTAAATGACAGGTCTTCAACATATTTTAAACTTGACTGGACATAGTATTTAATTCGTCTATATGTGTTACTTTATTCGCAATAAAGACAGATATTAGAACAGATGATGCACTGAAGGCCATAACCGTTTAAGGAACGATAGACTTTGTGGAAATTGGCTTTAATCTTTATTAAGATAGTCATTAGATATGGGAAAATAAAAATTAATAGTTAATGATGAGAAAAACTAAACAGTTTTTAAATCTATAGATTATAAGACAGTGGTGCGGAAGTGTTTTTGAGTTTAAAAAAGTTCCAGCAATCAACTTTAACATAGATGAAAGCCTAAATTAATAGATAAACTGTTGAAGTTAATCAAAGTGGTTAATTCTTACATTAAATAATTCGTTCCGATTAACAGTTGGATAGAGGTGCTTTTAAGATGCGCAGTTACATTACGCCACGAGGAGGCGCTGGTGAGCCACACTACACAGAGTCAATCTATGTGGTGTTCAGTGGGTTAATATGTAAAATACCTTTGATAGATTGTGGTACGGAGAGTAATAAAGGTTAAAAAATAATAATAAAGCAAGTAGAGCAATTTCAAATAACAAACTTAATTATTTCCAGTGTAATAAAGTAAATCAAGGCTAAGAATAGGTTGACAGAATTACATAAAAGATGTCAAATGTACAGATTTCCATAAATAAACAGAATCATTCTGCTGAAATCTGAGTCAGAGGAGAAATGCTTTTAACTGAATTTTTAGATTTAAAAAAATAATTCTTTTGAAGCTTTCTGACAAATCTTGACCATTTGAAATACTTTTCAACATGAGAATGTTTTCATTTCTGGTGTAGTGATTTCATTTGGCCTCTCAAATCGATCAAGATTCATTTTAATATTCTTTCTGGAGATTAAATCGTAAAAAAAAAAAAAAAGATGTATCTTACTAATATCTATCTGATACATATTACAAACTCTTCTCATAGCCTAACCCCTTTAGCACGTGCAACAACAAAAAAAATTGTGGTATGCAAGCATTGAGTTTCTCATTTATCTGAGATTTATGTGTTATATATTGTGAAAGGATTTCTCTCAAGGCATCAGAGGTAAAAACACACTGTAAATAGTCAAGAATTTTTGGCTGAAGTAGTTTTGTGGCTGTGTTAGCTTTCATTTCTGTCCAAATAGTGCTTGCAGAAAGGAAGAAGACGGGAAAAGGAGCAGAGAGCGGATTTGCTATATTTGCTGTTATAAGTGGGTAAAAAGCAGTTTTAATATATTTGTAAGTGAGAAAGTCTACCTGAAAACTTCATCTGTGCAGTCAATTCATTAAAATTATGATCCTGCCTTCAAATATTATTTCCCTGTGCACCAGCATAAAACCCTGTACACCGGCAGTGCTCTGTCACTGGAAATCCCCCCTAAAAGGCAGCCTCTGGCCCAGTCGCCTCTTCTGTGTTTTCTGCTAATGTTTGCAGTGGCTGGAAGGTGTTTTCCAAACCGCAGGCACCAAAATAATAAAATCGAACACATTTTGCCATCAGGTTTCTAAATCTTAATCCTAAATTATTTTAAATTAATCTAGGCATTAATAAACTGTTTTAGTGAAGTGATCATAGTGATCTGCATTAGCAGTGCTGTGTCTGTCTCCCTGCCAGCTCCCAGATCAGCTTTTGATTGGTTGATGTGGCACATGGAGCAACAAAAGTTAAATTTATTCAACTCCAGCAGCTGCTGCTTTTGCAGCACATCCAGAGCATCAGATGCTCAGCAGCACATGAGACACTGCTCCAGCTGCTTCGATGATGCAGTGCTCCTGCTGCTCAAAACGTGCTACTCGACCTTTTGCTGCGCGTTGATGCACATTAACCATTGACTTTGCATGTATACTAGCTGCTTCTGCTGCCTCTAGCACGAGAGGTCTGAACGTAACATTAGACTTTAATATGACTTCTGAGGCAGCTATAAATTGGATTTGTTTAAAAATGAGTTCAAATGAAAACTTGCATCACCTCCAGCTGTCCTCTGAGTGGACATCCATTTATATTTCTTAGTGCCTGGTCCATCAGGTCCCACATATGTTGATAATTGTCTCCACCTGGTGGCCTGGAGCACCTCCGTTAAGTGTAACTAGTTTACAGTTTTTCTTAAATTTTAGCTGCTGCTACCTACAGCATTTTTTCTTTTCCTAGTGTTTGGTATGTTAGCGTTATCTGTGTATTAATGCGGGTTTGGGGTCTGCAGCACATCTGACACTTTTGCTCTCTATTTTTGTAAACAAAGCATTTCTCCTTTGCAGCATATTTCTTTTGCATGTGATTCATTTATGTATTGTTTATGTGTTAGTCTCAGTTTTGTGTTTGCAGTACTTTTCAAATCTGTTATGCATTGCTGTTTTTGCAGTGTGCAACCCCAGCAACATATTTTGGGTTTTGTTGTAGATTTACATTAACAAATTCCATATGGGATATTAAATCCTATATGCAATTTGTAATTTGTGAAACAACCATCAATGATTTAATTGAATTTTTTACCATTTCATTCTTTTTTCTTTTTTTTTTTACAGTGTCCTGTCTGGCTATGTGGCAATAAGAATAATTGTCTTGATGCCAAAAAGAGCCCAACAGTGTAGCAGTATGGCAATTGCCATACTGCTCCACTTGTTTCATGCATATAAATTGCTTTATTATAATTATGCAGGGAGTTTTACAGTTTATATGGACACTGCAATGTAAATAGAGCAGAAAAACAGAGGAAGAAAAGGAAAAAAGAAAAAAAAAGAGAAAAGATGAAAGATAAGATGAAAGAAAGAAGAGATAGAAAGGACCATTTCATTCTAACATCTCCTAAGTAAATTTAGTCAAATACCTCTGTCTGCATTGTTTCTTGCTGATCACCAGTCAGATATGCACTTTCATCCTTGGTTTTACACAATCTGCTTTCCAAACACAGCTTGTGTTGTGTCTCCATCTGTGACATAGTTTCAGTTTCTCCTAAAAAGTAACTTGCAAGACATAAGACTTTAACTTGAGCTACATTTTCCTTTAGCAGGAAGCATGTTCCTCTGTAGATTTAGTTTCTGGTTAATTCGCCTCATGAGACCAAAACCATCGCAATATAAAGCTTTAAAGTAATCTTAAACTGTAGTTACTATATCATAGTCCTCACACTTAATATCTCAGTAATCCAGTTGGGATGACAATTTTATTTACGCAAATAGATAAATCTGTAACTATAGCCATGAAGTCAGCTTTAGTAAAACTGTTCCAGCGTTAAAAAACCTTGAAATTCCATGAACAGTTCCCATAGGTAAAGGAAGGAAAGGAAAGACAATTTTCCCCTTTGCTGAGGGGTGGGCAGCAGAGAGTCTGAGTTCGAACTTAACTCCCCATTTTTCTCCCAGTTAAGAGAGAAAGTTGGCTCTGCATGTTGAAGGACAAAAACAGCTGTGCTGGAATCCAGCGCAGGCCTGATTGCAGCTGTTGTTTCCAAGCAATATTCAAACACTGCTGATAGACCAGGGGGGATTGCCTCACTGGTATCTCATCTATGAGAAAAGATACTGACCATATTACTGTCTTAGTCAACTGAAGTTAAGTTACATCTAAGAAAGGTTTGCACATAGTTTTTCATCCAATGAAAACCTTTTTTAACATTTCAGATTACATTTTCTTCAAAGATATTTTTACATTTACAGTGATAAAACTGTGCAGCAATACCACCAAAGATGTTCACATTCCCCAATCAAGTCCCAGTCAAACAAAAATAAAATTTTTATATTTAATGCATATCATTTGGTATGAGTAAAACACATATTATAGGTAAGTTATGAAATAAAATTATCCTCCAATAAAATTTGACACAAACATTTTATAGTTTCATCTTTTCCAGAACATGTTATACTACATGTAAAAAGACATTTATTATTCTAGAAACTCAATACTGACAACATATCTTCTGTTTTTAATTTAATTAAATCTAGTATTGGACATTTAAGTTAGTTATCTTATAGTTTTATAAGTGGGCTTTTATTGGGTAATTGCTTTTTAGTGCTTTTGCGTGCTTAAAAATAAACTTAAAAGCTTAAAAAAATAAATACACTACACATAAACAGGGAAACGTAATACTGTATTCTAACTATTCAATCTTTTATTGCTAAAGCATGAAACGTTTACTTTTAGCTGGCAACCTCTCATTCAACATATGTTCAGAATGCTCAAACCTTTGTGAAAACCAATTTTGAGTAATTAACTTTTAATATTTAAGTTTGAATCACTAACATTTTTTACATCTTGATGTAAAACACGTACTCCATTCTTCAATACTCTTACTCACTTACTCAAAAATGTTGATGTAATAATTTCTTTCTTGTACACAAAATACCAATTTTTAAAATATAATATAGTGTAATATTTATTAAAGAACCACAGCACATTTTATATGCAAAATGACCAATAGAAATCTCAGCATAATTCAAACTGTGATTTTTCTTTTGAAGTAAAGTGTTTTCTTTTTTTTTTTTTAGGACTCATATCCCTGTTTATTTAAAGTTTAAAAATATGGTAAAATAATTAAGAATTTCAGTATTGATACAGAACATGAGAGATATGTCACTCAGTATTTTAAGGAAATGTAAAAGGAATACCAGGCTTTAAGAAATAGGTATGCTATCTGCTTTAATTTATTTTTTAATTTAAAAAAGGGGGGAAAGTGAAGAATTTTATTCTCCCAAATATTCAGCGTGAAAATCTATTGGAATTACAACAACCAAACCTAAACTTTTATTTCTAACCTGCTTCTGTACATCTGCACACTGCTAGATTTTCTTTTTACCTTTGAGGATGGGAGGCAAGTCATTAAGGCTGGAAGGCCTCCTTTCCAGCGCCCTAATCTTCGGCTGAGCCACAATAAGAAATAACTTATCCAGTCAAAATTTATATTGACTAAATTAAAATACAGTTCTAATCAGGCATGTGATATGACAACCATAAGCTTAACTAAACATTTAGGATTATAACACACATTGTGGCTGTGGGTGTATTAAGCAAAATGAATTTGTAAGCTGCCATTACCTCGTTTTGCTGGCATGTACTGTGTGTAGCATTACCATGACGACCAGTCATGTTTATACACCACAGCATTCAAAGAAACAAGATTATTCCCTTGCCCAGTGGATCTACACTTCCAGGGTTTCACCACTGATGAGAAAACTACATGAGAAAAACATTTGAGCAGAATTTGAGCCCTAGATCTCTAGTTTGAGCCGAGTCTCAGTCAGGTCTGAAATGTTTTTTGTGTCATAGTCTCTAAATACCACTGTGATAGCGCACCAAACATAAAATAGAGCTTCAAGTTATGCCAAGTATTACACTAGCATTTGATAAAACAGTCTTTGAGCAGCATATATATATATATTTATATATATATGTATATATATAAAATCTGTAACATACGATGCACTTATTGAAAATTATATTTATAACAAAACTATAATTGTCCATTCCGCAAGAAAAATGTTAAGACAGAAGAAAATATATTTTTCTACAGTAAATACTGAAATTCTTAATTATCACTCAGCCTCTTCACAGGCCTTAGGAGCCAAGTTCTTACAGACCAGACCCAAACTGCTGTTTGCTTGACTTTGGTTGTGTTTCTTGTTTCTTTTTCTTGAAAGAATGTACATTAACTTGGAGCGATAGTGATCTCCGGCTAGGAAGTACAGGATGGGATCGATGCAGCTGTTGAGGCTTGCCAGCGGCCTTGTGATTTTGTAGGCAAAGTTCACAATGTTAAGGAACTCACAGTTGAGATTCAGCACACGTGAGGTGTAGTAAAGTGTCCGTGTGACGTGAAACGGGACAAAGCTCACTGCGAATACTATCAACACCACAATGATGAGTTTGATGGACTTTCGGTGGGAGCCAGTGGCCTGCTGGCTGGAGGATAATCCCTGTCTGGGCTGACACAGGGTCCTTGCCATCAGACAGTAACACACCAAAATGACTACGAACGGGATGCCAAACAGCAGTACCATTATTACAGAACTGTAGTCAACATACTGCTCAAAGGCATCTTGTCGAGTTGTGTCATGGCACAGCGTGTCATTGTCTCTCCTTGAGGTGGTGACGAAGATAAGGTTAGGCACCAGGCAAACCGTAACAACAAACCATACCGAGCCGCACACCAGGTGGGCGTGGCGAGACTTCACCATGGTCAGCACCTTGATGGGGTGGCAGATGCCAAGATACCGATGCACACTGATGCAAGTGAGGAAGAGGATGCTGCAGTAGAGGTTGGCATAGAAGAGGAAGCGAACGATTTTGCATAGAGCGACGCCAAAAGGCCAGTCACTGCGGTTAGCATAGTAGTAAATCAGAGTGGGCAGTGAGAGCACATACAAGAAGTCCGACAAGGCAAGATGGAACATGTACACAGTACTGGGGTTCCACGGGCGCATCCTTATGAACATCCACAATGCCATGGAGTTGAGAATGAAGCCAACAACAAAAACCAGGCTGTAGGACACAGGAAGCAGGATGTATTTAAACTCCTCATTAAAGCGACAGCTGGAGTTAAAAACTGGTGTGAAAACCTCCAACTGGTTGTGTGGACTGGAGTTCCTGATGACCAGCTCCATGATAGACATCTTATAGTCAATAGATGACCTAAAAATGTAAGAAAAAAAAAGATTTATTAGTGTTTTCATAGTAAGAACATGAAACATGTGGTTATAAAACATTTTTAATCTACAGAGGTTTAAATAGAAATGGCTGCAACACCTTCCTGTTTGCTTTGAATCCTAATATCCTCTGATTCATCTCTTAACATTAACAGCATACTGGCATCAAAATATCTCTGAGTGATAAACAGGATGCATGGCAGACACATGCAATCAACTCAGAAGTGTAAATTGATATATTATGTTAACCAGAGCTGTTAAAAAGAATTGGCTCTCCTTATAGAATTCTTCTGTTTATGCTTGTTGTCAGAGATAAATATTTACCTATTTAAATATAAATAGGTAATCAAAACCATTAAAAATCCAACAGATAAACTTGTTCAGTAATGACAAAAAATCTTTTCAAATAGAGACCAACCAATTAATCAGCCAGACGATATTTTGGAACGGCATCGGCCAATCCAAATGCACACATCCTCCAAATCATTTGTGCATTCAGCACCCCTGTTCTGAGATCAAGTAAAGCGCATGCATTGCAACTCCCTCCATTCGCCATCCACTGTTAACGTCATTTTTCAATTGCTAATGTTGTTTTTTAAATGGAGAATTGTGTTACAATTGTTATCATTTTCTTCATGTATATTAAAAAGCTATATATCTACTCAAAAACTGGCCCAAAAAATAATTCTAAAACCGTTTTGTGTTTTTAACTTTTGCTTTAGTTTAAGATTGACTTGCTGACAGAATTTCAAATAAGATTGCCCTTTAGGAAGTAGAATTAATGGTTTCACCAATCATAATAAGGTCCTTAATAATCAAGTTCCTTCTGTAGCAGAAAAGCCCCAGACCTTCATGCAACAGCTAGCATGGCAGTATTTATGGTCTAAACCTGCAGATGCAATGTTCGCTTTTCTAAAACATTATGTTACCCATGATTTACACTGCTGGCAACACTCCCTTCTGCACTTTACTGCCATTCATTTTAGTCATAAAGTATATAGGAGAGAAGAGATGCTCTGAAAAGGATTTCACAATACATTGCAGAATCAATGGATAAGCACGCTCAGTGTAGATTAGTTGTATTTTTTTTCTTATCTTGGTGCATTTAATTTGTTGATTATGAATAACTATAAATTAATCATTTAGGCTATGGATTTATAGGTATGCACGCATATTTATTAATAAAGCAAGAATTTCAAGAAAGTCTACACTGAAGTATTTTCAAAATAACAGATGTGCATGTTTATTTTCCTGTAAAGTGGTCTGATTAGATCGACTCTGAACTGGCTTCATCGTCTTTATTGAGCTCACAGTGGAGAAATGTATTCGTTACATCAGCTCAAATAGTCAAAGGAGAAGAAGAATGTGACAAAGGAAGAAAAAGAAGCATGGGATATATACAGTATATACAGTTCGTCAACATATAACAGCTTTTTTTTATTTTCTTTTATAGTATGATTATTATGAAGGGTTATTGCACAGGGTGTTTAAATTGGTATTTATATAGATGGATATTTATATTTATAGTTATTGCACTGGGTGTCAAATATATAGAAACAGATTATTGCACAGGGTATAAATAGTAATTGCACTTTATACACTGCACAAGTTATTGTCGTTGTAGTGTAGTCTGATGGCAGCAGGGATGAATGACCTGCGGTAGCGCTCCTTTTTACAAAAGAGTGTAAAAGTCTTTCACTAAAAGAGCTGCTGAGCTCCTCTACAGTCTGGTGCAGAGGGTGGAAGGAGTTGTCCATGATGGAGGTAAGCTTGGACAGAACCCTCCTTTCAGCCACTTCCTCCACTGAGTCCTGAGTGCAGCCTATACGACAGAAACAGCCAATAGAAAAGCTGTAACAAAATTATCATATGAAACTATAACTTGGTATGAAGGCATGATATTGTAGTACAAGAACTTAGTTTTACAGACTTTTCCGATACGGATAAAACGACACCTAAATGTTTAAATAGAACATTTATAAAACAGTTTTGGTAGGTTATAAAGAAAGCCCTTTCTTAGGACATTTAAGACTATCTCATTGAGGCAGAATTCAGAATGAATAGCTTTGTGGAAACATTGTAAACTCTTAAATACCAGCTGAGACCAGGTATTTACATACATAAAAAAAAAGGCTCAATCTTTTCTTCATGCTAACAGATCTAAGAAAAACAAAACTTTAAGAGCTTTAGTTAGATTAGGATTACATAATTACATTCTGTCTGCTGAAGACAACATTAATGAGAAAGACAATTTTAGGGAGGTTTTTGTTCACTTTCTATGAATTCAGAAGTGTAAATATTCATTCTTTCCTTTTTAAAGAATTTATCTAATTATTTTAACTTGGACAAAAGGTTTTGGGCATCCTTTACTGAGGTTCTTATAACAGTTTATTTATCTATTCCTCCTACAAAGTTACAATAACTTAATAAGAGTATATGCAGTACTTTTTTTAAGAAAACCTGACTTAGAATTTTAATCTATAATTAGCACAAACTTGAAAACTCACAAGAAAAAAAAAATCAAAATGCATCTCTAAATGAACAATTCGGATATTTGGGTGAAAAGTATAACTTTCAGTTAAGTAGTTTCATTTCATGTTTCCTCAATAAATCTCCACCTTACTTTAAATTTACAACCCTGCCAGTTTTTCTCTAAACAACAAGTTCTTGTTTTCACTTTGCGTCAAGAAGCAAAACATCATAAGTATGTTGTTTACTTTAAGTTTGACATCCTCTAGAGGAAATCCAACCTCTTCCTGTAATTTAATGGACTTATTATTATCTCTTAAAATACCCTAATTAGATTAAAATAAAATAAAAATATTAGCCAAAATGGTTCATATTTCCTAACTTAATCTGTGAAATATTGTAAAAGTCAACCTTAGAAGTTTATACTAACACACAATAAAGAAATACAGGGTAATAAATCTTCACGCTGTCTGGGAGGCTTTTTCTTATAATCATTGCAGTGGCATAATATCACATAGAACATTTTTAGAAGTCCAAATTTGAATCTGAATGCTTATAATCCCAACATTATAAGAAATTAACATAGATTTTTGGTTTCTGTTTTGTTTCTTAGAAATAAATGATGCCACATCCATTTGCACTTCTAAGAGTCCTGATTAAGATATGCTTTACTTCAGCATTGTGTGGGAAATCCAAATTAATGAACTGCAACCTTCTGTTTTCCTGGCATTTATAATGTGAAACAGAGACCAATGTTAAAATGAGTGAGAAAAGGGAACATGTTATTTAAGTTAAGAAGACGCGGCTTGATCTTCAGAAATAATAGCTGCAAGACAACAGTTACTCGTGTAAACTTGTTTTTATCCAAAGTTAGAGAAATAAAGTTAAAAAACAACCAATGCTGTTTCTAACAAGACATGTTCCCGCTTACAATGATGGGGATGTTGAGGGAGGAAACAAATAAAAACAACAACAACAACAAAAAACAACAAGTCGTATGTTGAAAGACTGCTGCAATTTTGAAGTGTTAGGCTATTTTTAAGATGTTTTCTTTATTGTATTTTTTTTTACCCCTGCTATTAAATGTGGCAGGGTCTGTAACCATATGTGCAACACACTTTGCTGCCAGACACAACATTCCAGTGTTTTTATGTCACCACACTAAACATATCACTTTTTAAAATATTCTGAGCAGAAAAAAAAAATATATATATATATATATATATTATAATATCATTTTTTCCTCTTATATCAATAAGTAGTTATAACAATGTTATTAATCCGAATAAAAGATCCAGCATGTTGATTTCAGTTCACTCTGAAATCTTTTCTTTGAAGAAAATGTGAAGCGAGATTAAACTTAACACACGCTGTCAGTATTTTTATACTATTTATTCTGTTTTACAACTTTTACTTAACTTCACTCAGTCTAACTGCCGCCGATGTTTTTTAGACGGGGAAACTGTTGTAAAGTAGGATATTAGAAATAGAAATAGTTCTTTTCGCTCTTGTAACCAACTATTCTGGAGTTTCTTTTCCTCTTTGTTCCCTAAACTAAGAGTTTTTCTCGTGTAAAGCGCAGTTCATTCAAGAGTTTTCAAGGCTGTCTGCTCTCACCTAAACAGGATCAGGCAGCCCTGGTCTTTGCAGGTTAGTTTGTTTTGTTTTGTCGCTTCTTCTCTTGCTGTAGTTCCCAGAGCTCCAAACGCCTCCAACCGTCCATCAGAAGTCCAGGCTCTCCTTTAACCTTCCCGCTGAGTGTTATTTACCGCAGAGCTGGAGTCCATGACAGTAAACTGTAGAACTGCAGGCATGCAGGCAGGAGGGAGGGGAGGAAGTGAAAGTCTCACTGGAGAGTGAACAAAGCATGCCCCACAGAATTAAAAAAAAAAAAAAAGTCAGGCTTTGAAAACGAAATAAAAGTGATCTCAACTTTTCATCAAACCTTGGGGTGAGATTTTGAAATAGTGTGTAGCGAATAGGATTAGGGACACTGCAAAAAAAAAAAAAAAAAGAAGTTGACTGATCTTAAAAATTTACCTCAGTTTAATATGGGAAAAAAGTCAGAATTCTTACTTTAATCTCAGAATTCTGATTTTTTTCTCAGAATTTCAAGGGCGGAGCTAGATGAAGGTGCAGGGCCAATCATTGGCCACCCCTGTGGCCACCCCTACCATATTTTTTTCACCCTCTAGAATTGAGACGCAGCAACAGACGTTGGCAGCAGTAATACTATCAAACGGAATGTTTAAACTTATTTATATTTTTTATATATTAATAGTTACTTGACAACTAAAACGCTTTGGTTAATTATGTCACAATGTTGGTTCTGTTATGTTTTCTTTTGAGTATTCAGTTTAACATTGCTCCATGTTTTCTAGTTTTATTGGTTTTATTCTTATTTTGTTGTGTTTTCTGGTTGTATTTCAGTTCTCAGGTTTTTATTTGTTGCTCTCTGTTTCCCTCTTGTGTTGGTCTCCTTTTTCCCTAGCTCCTTAGATGCTCTGTTCACACCTGCTCCCAATCTGCTCGTTAGTCCTCTCTTTGTTCAGTTAGCCATAAATCCTCTCCTTGTGCAGTTCCTCAGTGCTGGCTCCTTGTCTAACTTCCTACATATCTGTCTTACTGTGTCTTCCTCATCGTGATTGTTTTTCCCCATTAAGTCTCCATGGTTTCTGGTTTGTTTTACTTTTTTCATGTTTGATTTTTGGATTCCTGCCTCAGTTGTCTGTTAACCTTTCATTAAATCTACAAGAAACTCACCTCTGCCTCCCTGCCATCTATTTTCTGTCACACTTAACCCAAGTGGGATCGCGAGGGGTGCTGGTGCCTATCTACAGCTCAAAAAACTCAAAATAAGCGGTCCTCCTAATTGTCAGTCATTCTGGTGATATGTTTACGTAAGGCTGTTGTTCTGTCAGATGAGCATACCTGGTCAGAACAGCGTACCATAGTCAATAGCCATTTATCCACATTTATCCCTTTAGTTTTGTACAACAAAGAAACTTTAAATTACCTCAACGGGCATGTATCCATTTAGTATTGTACAAAAAAAAAAATTTTATTACTTACTTTTTGGTGTTTTTTGAAGCGTATGGTGATCTCAACTTAAATTGTTAGTTTTTTTTGTTCATGACTAAAGGGATACATGTCCAAAATGCTGTACATGTATACATCATTGTAATTTTTCTCTAGGACCATAAGTATTAGAAGGTACACTTAACTACAGCCAGTCAGATTATTAAACCACCAGTTACTATTTTTAGTGGTTGTTTGGTTGACCATTAAAATTGATTGATCTAGAACATAATGGCTTATTCAGATTTTGTCCAAGATATTTGTAATTTCACCAAAATTGGTTTAACCAACTTGATAGGTTGTTTTTCCAACCTATCAATTCTTAGAGTGTAATATCATATCCATCCATCCAGAAATTCATCCATTCACACCATTTATTTATCTGCAGAAGACACACAATTATGCATGCTATTTCTATGTCAACAGGAAATTATAGGGAATTTTTTTTTTCTTTAACAGGAACTTTAGGATTGAGGAGGAAGAGTAAATGGAATGCAAAATTTTGTGAAACTAAAAGGCTCAAGGTAACCAGTAAGGCCTCACACTTCAGTTTTAATTTCACCTAACTACCTGGTGTTAATACAAACATTAATGACTTTGTTTAAGAGTGCATTTTCAAACTGAAATGTAATTACTATTGTCTTTATTATTGGAAGAAGTTTAGCCCATGTCACCTCATAAAGTTTCATTGATCACACACTCTGATATTCCTTAGGAGGGCCGTTTCTACTTCTAGTGTTTCATTCTGGGGTTGGTATGAGCGTTCACACCAGAACAGGTTTATTCCAAAAACGTTGTTCCAAAAAAAGAAACAAAGTCCAGTGGGTTGTTATTTAAACATTTTTAGAATGACTATGACCTGGATGACTGCTTATATACAACAAGTAAAAGAACATTGTATAGTAAGCTACTGTATGCATGCAAAATCTGCATATAAATAATTTTATTTGCCTGTCATTTTGGCTGTGATAAATAATGATGGGGTATTGTGATATAGGAAAACAAAAGCTTAGGCAGGACACCATAGTAATATTCAAACAATATTAAACAGCAGATAATACAAGGTAGATAAATGCCCTCCTTCGTCCAAACAACCTAAAACAGGAAACATTTAGTCGGATTTATTTTACTCAGTGACTTCTTTGCACAAGTTTGATGCATTTCCATAGCCTTTTTGATTTTGGTACTTAGGAACAAAAACTTTGGATCAACTGTTTACTAAGCCAGAGGTAGGAATTGCTTTTCTCAGAAACGAAGGAAAGGCTTGAGTAAAATGTAGTGAGTAAACTACTTCAAATTCTGGTCCTGGTTTATTTTTGCTTAGTTAGAACATGATTGATTAATGGATCATTAACACTAAGTTTCATTAGTATTGGAATGACGTAGTTTTGTTTTCTGTTAGCCTACCGATTCCAGTCATGGACCGATATGCTCCGAAGTCAGATGTGCTGACACTGTAACTTTGATAATAAACACTGCTGGCTATTTTTTTTTTTTATTCAGCAGGTGTTGATAATTCTGGGTTTTAAAGAACATAAAACTTTTGTTTTGAGTAAAATCGATATATAAATAAAATAAACATAAATATATATAAGATATTGGTGGAATTGCATAATAACACTGCACAATGTGTTCACACTAAAAAGAACATTAAGAAATAAAAATAGGTTGTATTTCCAACATGACAGATCATGAAAAACGAGGAGAAATGTAAGATGAGTTTATTAAGCCTTTTGTTGAATGTGGTCTTCTCCAAAAATCAGAGGAAAAAGAAATAACATCTTTCAAATTAACTTTATATTTACAGTCGGAGACATGTCTTTGGACTTTAAAAGGTGTTGTCTGTTAAAAAGCAAACCAGTTCCTAATGATTTTGATGCAATAATAATAATAATACAGCTTATCTTAAGAACCTCTCAGAACACACAAGGACACTGTACAAAAAACACAATCAACAATACACACTATTAAAAACAGCACATATTATTTAGCGTATGTATGCTGTCTTAAACAGATGAGCTTTTAGTCTTGGTTTACACAGAGAAAAAAATGCGTCACTATTTTAAATCTCTGGTTGATTTTCATGGTGAGGACATGAGCAGGAGGCCAACATGGATGAAGAGAAAGATCTAGGGATTCAGGAGGGGGTAGCAATCTGAAGAAGACCGGAGAGGTTTGGCCTAACAAGATTATTGGATGGCCTTGTGAAGAGGAGGATGGAGGAGGATGTGAAGAGGAGGATTTTCAACTGAATTCTGCAGTTGAAATGGAGCCAGTGAAGCTCCTGTAGGACTGTAGTGATGTAATGGAATGAGGGGGTTTTGGTAATTAAAACTAGCCTCTGAGACCCAGACCAGCTACAAAAACAGAGCGTGGGGTAGAAGAGGAATGAAGCTGATTAATGTTTTGTAGAAGAAAATATATAGAAAGATAATGTTATTGATATGGGAGGTGGATGTGAGGGTGCTATCAAGGATGACACGCATACTCTTGACCCGAGGAGAGGGAAAGATCGTGGAACTGTCCATTAAGAGAGAGAGAAATTGATTTTGGATTTCTATTTTGTTGAAAGGCAAGGCAAGACAAGTTAATTTGTACAACAGAGTTAAAGAAAAGATCATTTAAAATGCTGAGATTGGTATCTTGTACCTATAACAAATAATTAGGGGGGAGAAAAGCTGGCTTTGTTTCTTCCCACTGGAATGGCCAAGAGGATACATGGGGGGGTGTTAAAGGTCAGAAAAACAGTGAGTTATAGTGGATTGGAGTGAAGTTGGTGTCATGATTCAGCACTTTTTGGTTTTCTTTTTAAATTTTTAGTTACACTTTGAATTATGTCATTCTGTGTTTTCTGGCTAATTGGTTTCATTTCCATTTTGTGTCCTTCTAGTTGTTTTGTGGTTGTTTTTGAGTTCTTATGTATTTCTTGCTTACTCTCTGTCCCTCCCCCCTCCCCTTGTGCCCGTTTCTTCCATTGGCTCCCTTCTAGATCTTTTGTCAACACCTGCTCCCAATCACTTGATTACTTCATTCATTGTTCTGTTTGGCATTTATACTCCTCCTCTGCAGTTAGTGTTTGCTGAGTTCTCTTCATTCAGTCATTCATTCATTCCCTCCTTAACCCATGTGTTCCCGTTTATCCTGGTTCCTATGTTCCTTGATTAGTTATTTTGGATTTATGCTTCTGTTGCCAACAGTGGCACGGGAAGGGGGGTGCTGCGGGGGCTGCAGCCTCCCTCGTCATAGCATCAGCCCCCCATGGTGGGGGGCTGTGGAGTAACATAATATTGTACTTAAAAACATGAAATTATTTATGTATTTATTTTTCAAAAGACTGTGTTTGATATGGGATTAAAATGATGGG
>NW_015151741.1:60319-171876 GCF_000732505.1 Cyprinodon variegatus
TTTCCAACCCAGCCATCAGCCCCCCTCGCTTGAAACAGCTTCCAGCGCGCCTGGTTGCCAATACTGATTATTAAGCAAGAAACCATCTCAGCTTCCGTCCTCATTTTGGTCCTCTAAAAACCTCTGCACAACCTGACATTTGGGAGGCAACTGCTTTTTCTTTTAGAAATAAAGGGCAAGTTAGAAATGGTCAATTGTTAGGATCTGATTCAAATTTTAGCATCACTTAAAATCTTGTTTAAGTCTGTAGGAAGGCCTCAATTTTCTGGACTTTTTTCAGTTTTAATAAGTTCTGCATGAGTCTAAAAGAAAATTGTGCTTTTTTTTTTTCTCCAGCCTTGTTAGAAAGATGGCCTACTAAGTGAAGATGGGATGGTTTTGATCACTTTATTATTTTGTTTTTCAAGAAGTTGCAACAGTTTTGAAAAAAAAAAACTGAATATCATATTGAATATCTAACAGAAAGTCAAATTTATCTTCCCTGTTTCCAGTTAATGGTATAAAATTCTTTCATTCCCTCGATCGTCTTGCACAATATTTTCGTCTAAATCCTAAATCATGTTATGTTTTAAAGAATAACACATTTTTGCCTAAAATGCTTTTTGCAAACTAGAATAAAATTTTAATGAGAGCAAAGATCCCATAATGTCAGTCAGTAAAGGTTCAAATGGTCAATCAACTGCAGAAACTGGATGACATGGGATACAGGTCTGCTCCCACATATTGCAACATGGATCTAAAGATGTTAGTATTAAAGCAGACTGTGACAAATAACAGTTATGAAAACATAACTGTTATTTGTCACAGTAAAATAACGCAATAACGCCAAATAACGCATAATGCATTTAACAGTTTATTTCTGTTGAAATGCATTATTGCTACTAAACTATCCAACTACTGCAAGAAGTTTTGCAAGAAGCTTTGACGTCAAGAAAGTATCAAAGCAGACTTATGGCTCATTCAAAAAGGGTGATTTAAATTACAATCACATCTGACTTTTCCTGGGAGTTAAAAACACACAACAGAAAGATAAGGTTTACTTTTTTATAATAATCAAGATTATGAAGATATGAATAAATTAATTAAAAGTAATTTTTTCATAAATTGATAAATTTCTACTCAAAGGATACAACAAATCAAGCTGAATTGTATCAGCAAAGCAAATAATAACTAGAACAAACAGCTATATTTAAAAATACTTTTATTTATTTGAACTTCAAAGGCAGCGATGTCCTGATCCATGGCTATGGGGGCTTGGAATGTTACCTTGCTTGCGGGGGAAGGAGCCTGAGCTTGAGCAAGATGTGGAGTGATGCCAGCTAGTGTGGTGCTCACCTCCATGCATTTGATCTAGGATTGAGAGGAAGGTTCGTTCTTAGGTTCGGTCTGATATCCAAAAACAAACCCTCTGATGTAAAACAGACTCGTGTTCTGATATGTAACTCATTATCGCCCCAGAGTTCAATGAGAGACAATGACCCACAAATGACTTAAAAATGTAGATTTGTCTCGTCACAAAAGTCCTGGTTAACCATTAAGATACCTTGTTTTGTCTCTTATAAGATTAGTTAACTGTAAATGGCTTTCTTGTTAGCTCAAAAATACAAAGACATTTTGGGATGTCATAAAAAAAATCATTTTTTGAAAGAGTTCTCATTTTGGCTAAACTGTGAGTTCATTGTGTCAAAATGATCAAATACAGATGGCCTGTTGATGTGCACAAAAAAAAAAACTAATACATGGTTAGGTGCAGCTTACATGGTTCTTACTTAAGTACTCGAACTCTGAACAGGACCCCAAGATACTTGAACTCGTCCACTAAGGCAGGAACTCTCCTCCAAGCTGAAGTGGAGAAGTCACTTTTTTCCAGTCAAGACCCATGGTTTCAGGCTGGAGGAGCTGATTATTATCCAAGCCACTTGGCTGCGATCTTCCCCAGTACCTGCTGTATTCTTGGCAGAAGGGAGCCAGCAGAACCACATCATCTGCAAAAAGCAGGGACGAGATACCACAGTTCCCAAACCAGACTCCCTCCATCCATTGGCTGCACATAGAAATCCTGTCCATAAAGGTTATGAACAAGACTGATGACAGAGGGCAGCCCTGTTGGAGTCAAACATGCATCGCAAACAAGTCGGACTTAATGCTGGAAATGTGGACCAAACACTGACTCTGCTTGTACGGAGACTCAATAATACCTAGTAAATGGCCCCTGACTACTCCTGAAGCACCCCCACAGGGCAACACGAGGAACACGTTTGAATGCCTTCTCCAGGACCACAAAACATACCGTATTTTCACGACCATAAGGCGCACCGTACTAAAAGGCGCAGTCTCAGTTGTGTGTGCCATTACTGAATTTAACACACACATAAGACGCACCGGACTATAGGGCGCAGGTTTTATATACAGGTACATGTCCTCTACTACGTTTAAATACCTCTACTGCATATTTAGAAATAGAGCGGGAGCAAAACTGAGTATGTTTGTGTTTTATTCATGTATTTATTACAAAGTATTAATCAAACCTGGGAGCTGCCCGTGAGACAGACACATCGCTGATGACACAGAGCGCTGTGATCACTCCTCTGGGAGCTGGCCGTGTGACAGACACATCGCTGATGACACAGAGCGCTGTGATCACTCCTCTGAAACAGTTTATTGACGCATAAATTAACTTAAAATGCAGAAATCTGCCGGCAGAATATGTTCGCTTTTATTATCCTGGTGCCTGCAGTTTAGATTATTTAGATGAAAAACACCTACCAGCTGCCGCGGTGAACCGCGAGTTTTGAATGGGATCCTACTGACAGCGCACCGCCGGTATGTGGGGGTCTGAGCGGCTCTGACAGAACTAATATTAGAAGGTGGGATTGTAATCTGGATGAACTGACTGCAATGATTAAGTTTTCAGGTGGACTTTCTCACTTAAAAAGATATTAAAACAACATATTCTCATTATCAGTTTGTATGAAATCGTACGAAAAGTTATGCACACTATTTCGTACACTTTGGACGTTTTTCCTCAAAAAACCAAATCAGTGCGCAGGCAGACAGACAAAAAAAGCAGATCCGCGGATGGACGTAAAACTGGGAAAAACAGTGCAATAATCACTTATTCATGTCTCTAACTATGTTGCTTGCTGTTTTATATCTTAGGGTTAGGGTCAGGGTTAGGGCTAATTGTATTTTCAATTCTATGTTCTTGAATGGTGCTTAAGATGCGCATGCACATACGATGAAAAAAACGTCCAAAACGTACGAAATTACGGTGCATAACTTTTCGTACGATTTCATACAAACTCATAATGAGAAAACACTGATTAAAACTACTTTATTCCCACTGATCACAGCAAATATAGCTGCAAGGCAAAGAAAGGATAGAGTAGCTCCGCCCAACGTGCGTCAGACACACTTTTGCACCGCACAGCCAGAGCAGCAAAGCTGCTTCAGCCGCGCGTCAGAACTAACTGGTACAAGCGGCAAAAATGAAGCAGCAGACGCGTGAACGTAGCCTTACTTTGAACGGGCGGTTCACACCGATGTCGAGCGGTTGAAATTCCTTTGTCAGGCCTCCCGGAATAACAGCAAGCACAGCGTTCATTTGTTTCACCATGTTTTTCACATCGGCTATGAGATGGGCACGCATGGAGTCACAGATTAACAGCGCACATTTTGAGGGGGAAAAAAGACGTTTATATGCGCCTTATTGTCATGAAAATACGGCATATGGACTGGTTGTGCAAAATCCCATGCACCGTCAATAACCTTGCAGAGTGTACAGTAGAGCTGGTCCACTGTTCTATAGCCAGGACAAAAACCACACTACTCCTCCTGTAGCCAAGGTTCAACAATTAGTCAGACTCTCCTCTCCAGGACCCTGGCATAGGCCTTAACCAGGGAGGGTAAAGGGTGTGATCCCTCTATAGCTGTGACACACCTTCCTGTCCCCCTTCTTATGCAGGGGAACCACCACCCCAGTCTGCCAATCTAGGGGCACTGTCACAGACCTCCAGGTGATGTTAAAGAGGCGGGTTAGCCACACCAGCCCGGCAAAATCCAGAGCTCTAAGGTACTCAGAGGGGGTTCTCATCCACCCACATTGCCACTGCGGAGTTTTCTGACCACCTTGGTGACTTCAGCCTGGGTGATGAATGAATCCAGCTGCAAGCACACCGGCTCTTCTTCCACCATGTTTACAATCTTCCTGTTATACGCCTTCTTTAAGCGAACTAGCAGAAGGTTATTTCATTTTTAGTGTGATTTATTTAAAAACTAAACCATTGAAAAAGAAAAATGCTTTAGTAGAACTTATGCCAATGCTACTCTATAAGAAATATGCTTTAAATGAGACAAGGTATATGAATGAGCATGTAGTCCCAGGGGTTGTGGACATGATAACTGGTTTGTGCTATATTTGCTGGATCTCAGCTTTTTGTTAAAGATTCACAAGACTAGACAAGGGATGATAAAGTTTGCTCATAAAAAAATAAAAGCAAGCAGCATGTGCACTGGTGAGGAGGCAGTAAACTCAGATCTGTTGGTTTACTTAATAAGTTACTGAAGACTCAAGCGTGAGTGACTGAGATACAATTAAACCAATAGATTTTAGATAGTACTTGAATGCTTTATACTGACAAAAGTGCAGAAACTACAGTTGTTGTCATTTAATGTGTTTTATTTTTCAGCTTGAGAAAAGGGCCAAAGAAATGTTGCATATACATTTGGCAACAAATGTTTCCAAATGTCTGTTGCCTATACAGACAGGCCATTACCTGTCTGAATACGCAGATCATATTCTAATGAACAACTTGTCCACAAGATAGTGGATTTAGTATATGCAAATGTGAATATTTACCACACTAAGTCATTTATTAAACCTGAAGCAGACTGTGGATGCAGTTTTTGCGTCTATATTTAACACATTTGAAATTTAGGTGGGAAAAAATTCTGTGGTTTTTTTGGCCACAAAGGAGGCCTTGTTACAGCAGCACATGATAGAGAGTGAGTCTGTGTGCAGAATAACATTAGATAGAAAAAATTATGTCTTCACAGACTGGCACAATTTAATATAGCAAGGCTCTATCTTCATGAAATTAAACTAAAACTAAAAACACAATGGCAAAAAAAATAAAAAATCTGGATAACCGGGACTATGAGGTTCTTAATGAATTTAATAATGGCAATAATGTGTTTTGGCAACATGTCATTTTTGTGTCAATGCAGAACTTTGCACACATCTACTTCCCGCTTTAGAATGTTAGTCCACATCAAAAAACGATATGTGGTATGAACATTCCCCCTACTGCTCTAGTTCTGACCTTGCTGCAGTTTTTAACAACGATATATCCTACTGTGCAGTCAAATTAGACCCCAATGAGAAAAAAAAGCATGCAGCCAAGATGGCCTAGGCTGTAGGAATGAAGAAATTCTTTGATTATGCAAACATTTTGTCCAGGCAAATGTCCAGGGGGCTGTTTCAGATGCTACTACAAATTAACATGCTGGATGTCGAGGGATTGTGTGGTTACCTGAAGTCTATGAATGTCAGGCTGGTTGGATTTACTGTCTGATTCTACAAAACACATTAGACTGATGGACATTAATAACTTAAAGAACATATGAGCAACGGCTTTGGTATACATTTTTATGGTCAGCATGCCAACATTGACTTTTCTGATAAAGACCCTCATTGGCTTTTTATTGTTGCCAATCTAAGCCCCACCTAGGCTATAATACTGCTGTCTAATCAGTTTCTTAATGTGCCACACCTGTGAAGATGATGAGTGATCTTTGTACAGTCAAATAGCTTTCTGATACAGATGTAGTTAGATTTGTGAACTACACTAACAAACACTGACACAAGTATTTTGTGTACATACTGTACAGAAGTCTTTAATCTTTGGATTTGGCTGTTAAAAATGAATATAAATTGATAATTTATCATTTTTGATGGATTATGCCACTTAAGGGCAGTAAATCCAGACCAAGCACAGCAGAGTGTAGTATATAGAAGACATGTATTGAGCAAGCTTGTTTTAGCCTGGAATGCACACCAGGCTAAATACATAAATAGTTTGAGAACTGTGTGCTGAAGTTGGCAGCACAAAAGATACAGCATTACAACAGGCAGCAGTTCTTTCTTCTCAATACTGGATATCGGCGATGACTGCACTGGTTAACGCTGTAGCCAACTAGTGTAATCACTAAAACTAAAGCTAATGCCAGCTTTTGTCAGTCAACATATCCTTAAAGCCTCTAATGCCCTTTCCTTCAACATCTGCCAAAGTCAAAGCATTCAGAGCACTGAGTCGTAACTGTTGTCTGTGCTCAGGTCAGCTCACAACTCCCACTCTGGTAATCACAATCCAATCAGGCAGCAGCATTTGCACTCATATCAATCCTGTAGGTGTGAAAGGTACTTGAATTCAGGACTCCCTACTTCAGGCATGCACACATTCTAAGCTTTCTATCACCATCAGAACGGCACGTAATAATAACCTCCCCCGAATATTGTCATCAGATTTAAATAGTTTTATGATTTCATAATCAAACAGTAGCATTTCCTCCTCAGTAGCCTCCAAGAGCTTGATGGGTCTGTTAATCACTCAATTATTGACGGTAAGTCAGGTGTGTGGAGGTAGGGGAAACCCCAAAAACATGCTGGACAGTCGGCCCTGAGAATCAGCATGGAAGGCTTCAAGCAATTTTGAATTCCATATTGATGAGAAATTTGGGATACAAAACAACAAATTGTGCCGAAAGGCCATGTGAAAGATTTTCATGCCTTGAAACTGAAACCTGAAAAAAAAACCTGAGTGAATAAATTAAAACAATTGCTTGGAAGTTTTTTTTAACAAGTTTTCTATTATTTCCAGACTAATATACAAAATTTTTACAAAGAATGAAATGGATCAAAATATCGTTCAGTCAGTTGAAAAACTGAATACCTGTCACATATTTCTTGACATCTTGGCCAAAGCTTCCCCTGACTCCCACAGATGATACCCTCATGGTTAAATGGGCTGTGACTCAGCGGTCACTGACACATACCTGCTTTCAGCAGAGTTGTTTGGCTCTGCCTTAATAAGTAACTACCTCCTCTGAATGCTGCCCACACAAAACACCACCAAGCACAGACAATATTCAGGGGTTATTTTTAGGGACTGGATTTTCAACTGTCTCACCTTTTTTTCCCACTGTTGTCTGTTATTACATACAAGCGAGAATACAAGGTGATGTGGACATCTGTATCATTTCTCAGACTTGTGAGTCATTTTCCAAACCTCAGTCTAAATCTCTTAATTGTTCTCTAAATATTGACACATTTCACCAATATCAGATGTACTCACCAGTATGTGGCTTTGCTTCCCTAAATCATTTAGTTAGAGTGATCAAACATATTAGCAGCATAATGGAGGATATTATTAGAGCTCTGAAATGGAAAATAAGGACCATAAATAGGAGATAACTCTATTTTGCTGTTGCTTGAAAGCAGGAGATGACACGTTATTGCTCGGTGACAGTCAAGCATTGCTTTATGAGCTATATAAACATGCGCAGTAGACGCAGCTACTGATCAGGCGACATGATAGCAAAATTATAAAGAGATGGAATGGTTTTTCTAGAGGTTTCCAGGCAGTCTTCTGGTAGCTATATTAATGGAACTATGCTCTCTTGATTTATTCTAATGACCTATTGTGGCTCAATGGTAGCAAAAAAAAAAAAAACATAATGACATAATGGAAAACTGATAGCAAACACTGGCTTAGAAAGAACCGTGAAAAACAGGAAAATGGGTTATACTATTTCCTAGAGGCTTTAATATAATTACAACTTCTTCAACTTGTTATCTATGCTGCAAATTAATGTTTTATTGTGTGCAACAGGTACTTCATGCATTATGCTTCTTTTTCTGTTTTGGCACTGACAACCATGTGTTACAGTTTTAACTAAGTGCATAACAAGAGGACAGGGTCCATCAAACATGATGCTTATTAAGATCAGAGCAGACTTATTACAGTTCAAGTTAAGAGCAGAACGGATGATGGCTTTGAACCACTTTCTCTCTGTCAGTTCCAGTTCCTGGGAAGGTTTTCCAGGATCCTTCGCCGGTGTGAGGGATTTGTTACACCTGCTGCACACAGATCCTCCTCAGTAATCCCGCTGCAATGGACAAATAACCCAGAGAAAATCATGTAGCATCAAGTAAAATACACACAAGATAAAAGTGACCATTAAGATAAAACATGGATTTACAACCTGTTTAAAGAAAACTTTGTTTTTTTTGTTTTTGTTTTTTCATAATAACAAATATTAATCTAAAAGACAAAATGAATTTTTTGGCAAAGGAATGCCAGAAAATGTTGATGAAGCATTTAGGAAAAAGGGAAGAAAAATAACCAGTCTAAAAAGTAGACATTTCAAAAAAATATTAAAACTAACAGAATGCAACATTAGAAAAGACATGAGAGCAACAATGAAAACACACCATAATATTAAGAAGCAAAGCTTTCAAAAATCCATTGTTAAAGTTGAAACAGGTTTGTATTTTCACATTGTTTAGTTTATCCATTTTTTGTTTTAATAATTGTTTTTATGAAACCCCAGAAAAAACTTTTACTACACTTTAGAATAACTTTTTTTTTATCTACAAATGAAACAGCAGAGATATGTACTTTTAATAAATGTAAAAACTGCCTGCCATAGCCCACTTTATATAAACCTACGCATTAACTGGAGCTACAATCTTCTCTTTCACCATCTTTCTCTCCTTTGTAGCTGTAGAACTGTTTTCTCTGTCTTTAAAACACAATCTCCTTTTTTAATGAATTTTTTTGCATTTCTGCGTTAAAATCTCTAGTTCCAGTGGGGTGAAATAGGCACTTCCTGTTGCCTGTTGTCATGGTGACTCGTCGAATTTGTGCTCCACTGATAATGGTTTTTCATACTTGTTGCAAACGTGCTTAACTATGAATGGGACTAGTTAAAATCAACTAAACTAATTGATAGCAGCCGTTGTGAAACCGAACACTCGACTTTAGGCTAGATCAATTTAGAGTTGCCAATTTGAATTTCAATTTGTAACACCTGCTTCATGACCCCATAACAATGAAGGCTTTATTAGCAGCTCTGTTGTGTTGAAAGATACGAAGGACTGTATCAAATTTTTTGTTTTTTTTTGCCAATTTTTACAGGGATTTAATAAACGCTAAAATGCGTCATCGGCATTTGAACAAAGTAAGATGTTACTTTCTGTTTATCCCACTGTTTTTTTTTTTGGTGTTGTTGTAGCTAATTTACACTGCTGGGATGTAATAACAATAAGTGTTACTTCAGTTAAAATGTTCATGGCCTATGTCTTGCATTATTACAAAACCTGTTACTTATGGTTAAAAAGTATATGATGTGCTTCTAAAAATGGTAGAGTGTTCCTTGTCTACACATGGAGAGGGATTGAAACCATTCAGAGAAATAGAAAGAAAAAGTGGAATGAGGTGAAGACATATTACCAGACAGTTCTGATAGTGTCTTTAAAAATGAGGAACAAAAAAATGCTGTAAGAAAATGTTGCTTTTATAAAGGCTAATAGGTAGTGATGCCATCTTCGTCAAGATTATATAGTTATATTTTTTTCACTTTTTTAATGTATTTAAATTGGCAACTTATGGGCAAATAAATGTAGTTAGATCAGCTTGATTCTATTGTTTTTTACCAATTGAAGCAATTAAGTGAAGGTGGAGCTGCATTCTCTTTTTAAAGGTATCTGCTTCTCCCTGGGCACGCAGTCTCTTAAAGTCTCATTAAAAACTAAGACATTCAATGTTTTATTTCTTGGAAAAAATTTTATTTTATTTTTTTATTGAAGTTTCTTGTGTTTAAGATGTGAAAGATTACAATCTAACACCAAGCTCCTCTTAGTTTGTATTTGCAAACATTTACAGATAGCGAGAGAGCCATTATTATTATTTTCAAAGATATCAGTCATTATTCTATGTATGTATTTAGAATTCTTTACCTGAAATAATCCAGATCATCCCAGCCATTGAGGCTAAGTCCCAAGGTGTACTTTTGAAGACCTAGGGTACTAAGAAGCTCCTGCACAGTTTCTGGAGCTCCTTTTAGGACAGACACCTGCATTTAGATGAATTTAAATTGTTTTAGAGAACCAGGAGTAGCATCATTTAGCGTCTGTGCTTCTGAGGAGGATCTTACCTCTTTATCCCAGAAGCAGCCTCTGTTTCCATGCACAGAGGGACCGTTTCCATAAATCGCCCTCTGCCTGACTGGGACTCTCTCCTCTGAAGGAAAGAAGTCAACCTCACTGAGGGACTTGGCAATTTGCAAAGCAGTGAGGGAGTTGTCCCCTGCTGAGGGCGGCTTATCAATGATCCAGGAAACAGAGTGCTGCCTATGGTCCAAGGGAGCAGGGATATATGGCAGGAGTGATGGGGACTTTGCATTGATAGCATTCGTTCTCACTGGAA
Source organism: Cyprinodon variegatus (assembly GCF_000732505.1). NCBI lineage: Eukaryota > Metazoa > Chordata > Actinopteri > Cyprinodontiformes > Cyprinodontidae > Cyprinodon > Cyprinodon variegatus. Next base: position 70,807 of record NW_015151741.1, read on the forward strand.
CAAAACTGTGTTTTTCGCTCCTGTCATTTTTCTTTAGAATGTCTGTGCGATTGATATACACGTTGCTTTTAGACTGCATGGATTCCTCCTCAACATTTTGTTGATCCTGGTATTTTTCTCTGCTTTGAGAAGTTTGTTGCTGGAACTGAGGAATGGGATCTTTTGAAGGAGGGGGCATTGATGGGCTTTGGGCTGGGAAGAGCTGATAGGATGAAATGCTTTGGGACGGGTGGAGGTCTTTTGTTAGATTGCACTGGGTAAGGTTGGCTGGAATTTCAATCTCTGTAAAGTCTGATCTGCGACAAGGTGTCCTGTCAAACCCTTGTCGCCCTGAGACTTTTGGAAGCTGCAGGGCCTCATTTCCAGACCAAATCATCTGAGGGTCCCTTTGCTGGGGAGGAGGCTTCTCCACTCGTTGTGTTACTGATACGCCTTCAAAAATGTAGTAGGCAGGGTTGGTGTAGCTGTTTGCTGCAGTTTTAACAGGAACTTCCAATGGCCTACAAAGCATAAACAGGAGTAAATGTTTACAAGATGAACAATTATTTTTTTTGCAATTGTTAGGAATTGTTTAGAAGAACAGCTGTTAGCCATCTTCATTCTGTTAAACAGCTTTCAAGCCAATGAGCGGACGCATGCAACTGTCATTTATGAATTCAATGTTTTTGGTCTATTCTGTCAAAGGCCATCTTTAGGTAAAAAAATACCAACAGCATATATTCTAATATCCAGACAATCTATTAATTTGTGTAAATTATTGCAAATTATGTTTAACTTTGGGCTCTAAATCGATACTGACTCTGATAGGATATTATATTTTTCAACATAACCACTCTGAGCACTCTGGTCGGTGGCACAAAAATTACAACATAAACAGAGAGCTACTTAAAGCTGACACCCGACCCATATGAAGAAACTTGGCAAATAGAATGAATGGTTAGTGTTTTGTTTGTGCAGTCATAAAGGTTGCTTATGTTGCTTTTCTTTCTGAGATATTAAACAATATTTTTAAGGTCATCCAAAGATCACCATCTCCCCATTAAGCTCCACATTGAACCAAACTGATTTAGTCTATTTTGTCAGTCAGATTTGTACAGTAAAAAAAAATGTTTGTGCTGCTTTGTTTTTTAAGATATAATAACGCCTACATGTGGGGTAAAGTGAGACTTCTTGTTTAAAGAAAACCTTTGTTGGTTTAATTTTATCGCCTGCTAAGCTATTTCAGAGCTCGAGTGAACATACAACAGTAAATGTAAATAACCTACTGTGAAGGTTTATTTTGAGAAGGCAGATTTAAAATGTTTCTTCTGCATGAATATGTTATTTTTGTATTTGTGTATTGTAATTTATGTGCAACTTTAGATTTTTGTCTGTTTGATTACATAAACAAAGTCAGGGCTTAAGGAGCCTTATCAAACTGTTTTGTAACCTCCATTAACTTACTCCACTATATTCAAATATGTTCTACATCTCGAAGTAGAAATATATATATATATATATATATATATATCCTCTTGCATGCTGTTTTTTCCATTTATTTTATTTAATGGTGGCCAGCTTAACTTCCAAATCCATTTTCAGTTCCAGTTACAGCCTATATTGAGAATTTATACCTTTATGGTGGTAAGAATAGTCCACTTCTCAGTGTCTTGGTTCTCATTGTTTTTTTTTATTTTTATTGAAGCTGTAGTTTATCACTGGTTTATCACTCAGTATCACTCAGCACTAGGCACTGACCAACAGTTTGATATTATAAAATGCTCATCAGAAAATATCCCACAGTTTATCTGTGATAAAATCTCACAAGAAGCTTCTTTCAACCCATACAAACTAGAACCTAAACACTCTTGGCATTTCCTGAGAAAATAAAAGGGGATTTCAGGCATGAAATTCTTCAAAAGTTCCTCAAAACTTTACAGATATATTTGGCTCCTCTCTAAGACAACACAGCAGTAAGACCAATAAAAACAGACAAAATGTTCTTAAAACTGAAATTATAAATGGTTAATGGCCATTATTTTTGATAAAAAAAAGGATAAAAGATGGTTGTTTGAAAAAAAATTAAACTGTCAGAGGAAATATTTTCCAAATCCTCTTTCAAGTTAACTATGAACAAACCTGTGGTTATATAGGGCTTTATAAACACCAATATCTAAAAAGAGAAGTCAAGTAAATGGAGCCAAGTAAATGGAGCAATGCCCCATTTACTTGGTTTCAAAAACAGTAATTGTCAGAAGTTAGGCTGCTCTTAATGCACTATAAAGCAGAACTTTATCTGGACCATATCTTGAAATGAGAAACTTAAACACGCAGGATACTGGCTAAATACTTAGCATTGATATTAATGACCAAATTATTGTCTGGTTTTTAAAACAATAGCAGCATGTTCACCAACGGAGGCTTTATAATAAAACAGTGTTTATTTATTATTTTTTTCTTCTCTTCTCTTTTTTTACAGTGACAGTTACTAAAACCAAGGTATTTGCATTCAAACTGAGTGGTTTTCTTATGGACTGTAAATACAAAGTACTGTTTTCAAATACTTTGTTTAAAATAAACACATTGTGTGTGAGAAAAATTAAATATCTCATTTAATCAGCTTATCTTTAAGTAGCCTTAGGTTAGGTATGCTAAATCACAGGTGTGCTTTACGTAGGTACAGTAGGCCACAATGAAAAGGCGCTTTTAAACAGCTGAGGGATAGACTCACAACTCACAGTTTAGAGTGAATTAATTATAAGAAAACTGCACTTTTTTTTTTTACACATGACATTTTATCAAATCCAAAGCTTTAGTGCTTTTTTACAGTATTGCATTAAAATAATTGGCACATGTAGATGCACATAAGTTATCTCAAGAAACATAGAATCAGACTAAAAACGTGTCATTTAAAAATACCAGTCTGAATTTTGTGATTGGATTTGTCAGGATTAGAATGGAAAGGTCATTGATGATTATTCCAACTGGCATGCATGTAAACGCTCATTAGGATCACGTAATTTTGTATGAGGCAAGCTGACTTGAGTGTGCATGTTAACTCCGTGTCAACATGTGGCTAGATTCTTTTAGAATATTCCATCTGACATGTTTACATGACACAGTTTTGACTGTGAAAGTACAACCTGATTATATTTTTGTTTTTAAATACAAATACATTTCAATCAGATCTTGAAGTTTTGTGCATGTAATAAAAGCTATTAGATGATGATGGTGATGATGGATGTGAGACACTCATACCTCGTTACTGGGATCCGTGTTACTGCAAGGGACACATTTCCCCTTCCGGGACCTTTATCATTTTTCTCAAGACAGAGCAAGTCTGAAAAAGCAAAGTTACACGACATGAAAATGACATTTTGCACTGATCAAAACTTTTTAAAAGTCTGTGTTCCTTGCATGCAAAAGACTACTGCCAGTTTGCATTTGCTCAGCAAAGTTTTGTTTGTGTGTGTGTTATGCCTGACCTGGTGGCCTAATACTCAGTGTCTCAGGATGCATCTGGTCAGCATCAGTCAGTCAGGAGCCAAAAGAGGAAGTACTCGATAGATACCAGCAAGAGTGTAAAGCCAAGCCATGGGATCATTGAGGAACCAAATAGAGGAAGCAATGTGAGGCACACAGGAAAGTTAAGGAATGCAGTGAGAGTGGAGATGAGGTTTTAGAGGGAAGTGATAGTGCAAGCAAGGCACAGTTCCAGAATACAAGTTTTTCGGCTGACCCACCATAAATCTTCTTTCGGATTGCTCGCCTGTCCTTGGGCACATGAACTCTGACCCGTCCTCGGATGGAGCCCATCTCCTCGCCCCGATGACTCAAAAAAGTCTCAAATTTCTGTGATGCACCCATCACTGTCTGTAGAGCCACACAGCATTCGCCTAGGGAAATCATTTTAATAAAAAATTAGTGAAAGTTGTTGAAAAATGAACAGATTTTTTTCCACATTCAGTTATATGCATTTTTGTAAACTACACCATCAAACCTTTAGTACAGAGCTGTCAAAACATACTTGCATTTTTACTACTTTTGATTTTTTTTTAATCAGCCCAAATGGATCATTTTCTTTGAAAGGCTGACCTCTCAAATAGAGGCACTATATACAGTATATATCCATTCCAACGGCCAATCCTACTAAAAAATGTTAACATAATACTTTGCACCAGTAGCTGAAGTGAGCGTAAACTGCACAGAAACAACTTGTTGTCTGGGTTTCTTTGGGTTTCAGATAGTAAATATCAGCCATTTTCACAGAAAAGGCTTTGCACTGACCGTATGATTCAAATCCATCGCATGACTTCACAGATAACAGCAAGTGCTGATCCTGGAGGTACTCCAGATCAGACAAGACTGGAATGAGCTTTAACAGATTAAATAAAACCAAAATTAGAAGAAGAAAAAAAAAAAATTCTTAACCATTTTTTTTTCTTTCAAAAGGAGTAGCTTACCTTCGGAAGCTGTTTGCTGGTCCAGCCCAGTTTGAGAAACCCCGGAATGTTACAGCTTTGCAAATTATTTTCACTGGAGCGTTGCGTCTCTGCAAGCCAAGTTAGGAGTTAAGTCTCTATAACTGTGTTGTTTTTATGCTACACATTCTCATTCTGACAAGACAACACACCTTCAAGGCAGGAGGAGTGAAACTCGATGAAGAACTTTGCCTTGCTTGCCGTCTTCACTATGGTGTCAATTTCCTCCAGCTCAATCCAGGCCCTTTCCACACTGGAATTCACATCTGTTTCATCAACAACACAAACACACACATGCATAGTTGTTGATTTCACTGATTTATGCCACCAGGTTCCAGCAATTTATAATCAAAGGTTTTACAATAACACAGGCACCTGATTTGTTGCAGCACTGAGATGTCACTCCCACTTGGAAAGTAGCAAAAACAGGCGAATGATCACTTGTAAATATGTCATCAGTGCAACCTAGTAACAACAAACAGTTTATTTAGTTATATTATTGTTACAAAATCAGCTCAACAGCTTAAATACTCAGTGGCTAGCAGCATGCTTAGGCACACTAGCTCTCAGTGTATCAGAACTTTAAAAAGGCTGTTAATATCCCTTCAAACATCATCCTAGAATCTAAAACTTCCATTTATGGTTATGTTGTTTTCTTTTAACGAATGAATGAATAAATAAATATTTTACTTGCCTAGAAGTGAAATATAAATACCAAGTAAGGTTTCTTTTGTAAAGTACAATGAATATGATGAATGGTTTTCAGTAATTATTCAAACAGAATTAACGAAAAGCCAGCATAACCAGACAACTTCCAATTTTTCTTAAGTTATACAGTACAAGGATCTTCAAAGCTTCAAGCATTTCAAAGAGCACTGCTAAATCTATAATTCATAAATGAAGTTTATGGCTAAACTGCAAGACAGTAAAGACAAGGCCAGTCAATGAAAAGCATCCAAGAAAACCATGATAACTCTGGAGAAGCTGCCCAGGGGTCCGTTTCACAGATTTAACAAATCTGGACTACAATCCTGAACTCTGAGTTGATCTAGCCTAAGGTTGGAAACTCTGGGTTTTTGGTTTCACAATAGCTGCTGGTGAGTAGTTCCACTCAGAGTTAAGCACGTGCTTAACAAGTATGAAAAGCCCTCATCAGAGGATCCACGATTCGACGAGCCACCATGACAACAGGCAACCGGAAGTGCCTATTTCACACAACTGGAACTAGAGATTTTAATGAAGAAACAGAAAAATAAAGCACAATGTGGTTAAAAGACTGAGCAACAGCGCTACAGCTGCAAAGCAGAGGGAGATGGTGAAGGAAAAGGCTGTTGCTAAGGTTAATGTGAAGGTTTTTATGAAGCACTCTATTACTAGCCTCGTGAGACCATCCTGATCTCGCGAGCTTTCAAGATTTCACTTGCTAATCAGTCTGGAGACTCTCCGTTGAAGAAAATTTGGAGCCGTTCACCAAACGAACATCCAATCAGCGTTGGCTTTGAGGCGGGTTGAGGTGTGACGCAACGAGAAGCGCGACAGTTCAGTCTAAAGAACATGCCGGCTTCAGCCGATGAAACTAGCGTTAGCGTGGCTATCGAGCAAGTTTTATCGGAATTACAGAGTATTTCTTCACTGAAAGAAGAGCAAATCACTGCTCTGGAGGCTTTTCTCAGAGGAAAAGATGTTTTTGCTCTTCTCCCGACTGGTTTCGGCAAGAGTAGCCTGGCTGTTAGTACGTCATATGCTTCGTTGATCTGATTGGTTTATTTGGTCCGTCTATCACCAACATAGGCCAATCAGCTAACCAGTATTTTCGACCCTTCCCAAAATTACTTCAACGGAAGGTTTCCAGATGGATATGCGGAGCAAATCCATCTGGCGGAGTCTGGTTACTCTTTTACAGGCTGTTTTTACATTTATTTAAAGCATTCTCCTCTCTGTTGTTCAATTTATAGATCACTGAAATAGGATATTTCCTGGCCAAAATTCCATTCCCATTCAGAAATTAAATAATGCATTTTCTAAATTACATGTTTGGAGCAGAAACTGAATTTCTGAAAGTAAAACAACAAAATTAAAGTAGTAAAAATTAAGCTTTATATACCTAGAAATGTTTACATATTTTAAGTGGCAGTTTTGAAATTTATCGGCTTGACTGAATATTTATTTCTGATATCTGAAATAAATTTCTTCCTAATCAAAATACTGCAAATGCATCAAGAATATTTATTCTAGATGTGAAGAATGTCATTTTGTTTGAAATGGTAATTTTTACCAGGAATTTTTCTTCTTTTTTTTTCAGATATCAGGAAATTCAGTCAAACTAAAACATATCAAAACGGATTCTATGTCTCTATGTCAACCTGAAAACTCAGATCCCCGATTTCAGGTTCAGTAAACCTGCTTTGTGAAGCCAAGAACCCAGAACCACAAGTTATTAAGGAAAATCGACCAACTATTAGTCAAGGACTCCATCAATCTGAGACAATTGAAAAAGTTACAAGAATGTTCATTATTTCGAAGAAACTAAAATTGAAGTACTTAGATGGAAGCATATTTATGTGTCAGAATGACCAGACAACTTCAATTAAGAAGCTGTGGCAAGATTGGAAAATCCCCATCTATAGATACTGTTATTTTCTGTATAAGGGAGCTCAGGCTACTTTGAAAAATGTACAAATACTTATGCAATGCACTGTATTTCAACACAGTTTTTACGTCATAGAAAAAGAGAACCGGTTGGTCTAAACAGAAACAAAAGCATTAGACAGTGTTGGAGATGATTCTGCCTTTTTGAACCACAAACCAGTTTAATCATCATTCAAGTTACTACAATTACTTTCCCTTTTAAAACAAAAAGTGCCAGTAACCTTCTACCTCGCAAATGCTTCTTGTAACTCTTAAACATTTTGACTTAAGCTCACATTCATTTTGTTTTCCTTTTGTGGGTTTCTCATAAAAGACTTATTTTTCTAGGAAATTCTTCGGCTCTCACCATATGCTGTGCAGATGATGTGCGTTTCTGGGTAGGACTTCCACAGAATCCGGTCACACCATGATGGAACATTAACTCTCACCTACAGGGAGAGAATGCAGCATGTAAACAGAGAGAGTGAGAGACACGAAGACAGAGACACTGACAAAGAGACAGAAAGACAGAGAGCGCATGAAGGTACCCCTTCCTTCCAGTTACGACAGGCATTCCTCATTTAGACAAGAGGTTTATTCTTAACCTGCTTTTTTTAGCAAACCGAGCAGCTGCTTTCAAAGTCACTTATCCCCACAAATTCCTGAAATAGGATTAAGTAACAAATAAATAATCTTAAGAAGTGTATACTTGGAAAGGAGCAGTTGTGTTTCAGCTTTCTAGACTCAAGCTTACTGATTTGAAGGTGAAGGGATCAAGCCTAAGTTCTTGCAAGCTTGTGGTGTTTTGGCATTTGACTGAGCTTTTTAAGCTTATGTGCTGCTTGGAATTCTTCCTTTAGCTTATCCGGTGCTCAGATCAAAGCTTTCAAACAAGTTTCAATCTGTAGATCCTGAAGCTAAACTCCATGTTAAGCAGGTTTTTGCCCACCGATTACAAACTGCATAGTTTATATTCATAGCAAATAGGAAGACGGCCTACAATGATCACTGTAATATGTCAGTTGCTTAGTTCTAGAATGGAAAGACTGGTGTAGTCCTTTCATCTCCATGTTTGTAGATTAGCATGCCTTATACTTCTTCTAAAACGCATTTTTTGCAACAGTTTGCAAATCCATTTTTATTTCGTTTTTTTTTTTTTTTTTGTTCTATGCATCATCATTCTTTCGATTAAAATCTAAGCCGCAAAGACTCACTCCTGATGTCTTGTACTTCTGCCAAAGGTAGCAGTCTCTGGAGCCTCTCTCATATCGATAGGTGGGTGGAAATGCAATCTTCTCCTCCTCTTAATCACAAAAAGCAAAGAAAGCAAAGTTAAATTCTTCATTATTAGAGATTTTTTGAAAAACAACTGCAATTTTACATCTGTTTTGTAATTGGAACTCACTGAAATTGAAAAAGGCCTTCCTTTTTTGTCTTTCTCGAGTCAGCTGGTCTGCAAACATGAGTTCTTCAAATTCTCTTTTGGAAACATGTTTCAGGATGTCCTGGATACAATATAGACCACAAAGATATTGGATATTCACTGTGTATTGATATCTTAAAAAACAGAAAGAAACTGTGGGCAGAACATTACACAAAACCTGTTTCTTTAAAAGCAAATTAGCTAAACTGTTTTGCAAAGGTTTATTCCAGGCTACTCTGAAAATGATGTCATCTTGAACACAGTGTGTCCAAGCCAGTGTGTCTAAGCCTCTAGAAAATATTTTCAGGGCTCCGTAAAGAGGTCCTTGTCTACACTCTCAATAAACATTTTGATAATAAAATGCTGCAAATTAATTCATGCAGATGACAGAACTGTTTATGTTTCAGCTCCATTTTTCCACACTTTAAGTTTGTGTTGGATATGGAATAAACTAAGTTGATAATATTCTTGAATTGCAAAGAAAAAAAATTTTTTTTAAAACTTCTTCAGGTCTAAAACAAATAAAAAAATAAACCAATAAGATCTTTCAAGTGCTTGAATTAAGAAAACAAAATGTGGCTTTCAGAAACGAAACAGTAAAAAAAACTTCTTTCTAAATTTAAACATGAATAGTTTCACTTTGAAGCAGAACATTTAACCTCAAGGTGGGGTAACTGTTTCACTTGAGCATTACTCATACATTAAGTAAGCTAAAAGGGATGATGAATTAAGATTTTTAAGGAACTATTTTGTTTGTGGAACCTTTTACACCCTTCTGAATGAATCGACGAGGGATTGGTGGAGCAGTATGAGATTTAACCCTGGATTATGAAAAGTTTTTCTTCAAGCAATGTTAAAATAGAATAGAATAGAATAGAATAGAATAGAATAGAATAGAATAGAATAGAATAGAATAGAATAGAATAGAAGATCCCTTTATTGTCCCACATTGGGGAAATTCTGGTGTTTACAGCAGCAAGAGGATTATAGAAAAAATAAATAGAAAAATGTATAAGAATAACATAATAGTGAAGAGTTAAAAGATAAACAATAAAATACTATATTGTAAAGTGTTTTAACAATATATACAGTATACTGTGCGCCTGGAAAATAAATAACCAATATACAGCTATGGACATTTTTACAGTAATGGACATTTGAAAAAGTTAATTTAATCCTTGTAAATGTTAAGTGAACCATTGTTTTTCATATCAAACTAGATTTTATATCAAACTATATGTCACATAAAAATTTAAGTATATGTATGTGAAAGCTGTCACCACTATTGCATTCCCTCTTATAAAATAGGACCTTTAATTGTCTAAATGAGGCCATGGTCATTTTAATCTAATATATTATATGTTGATTTTTTGGGGTTGTTTATATATATATATATATATATATATATATATATATACATATTGCGTCCTCTGGCGTGGGAGTTGGCTCGCGGCTCGTCTGCCTGGCTGTGTGTTTCCTGGACTTTTACAGCTGCTTTTTGTATCTCTACTTCTGTCTCCTTGAACCCCAGTCGGCCTCGGCAGATGGCCGCTCACACTGAGCCTGGTTCTGCTGGAGGTTTCTTCCTGTTGAAAGGGAGTTTTTCCTCCCCACTGTCACTGCAAGCATGGTTAGTCTGAGGGATTGTATTTGAGTCAATGAGTTGATGCAATCAACGTGTTTTCCTTAGATAGAAAACTTTGAATCAATTTGACTGTATGATCTGGTGAACTGTAAAGTGCCTTGAGATGACATGTGGTGTGAATTGGTGCTATATAAATAAACTGAATTGAATTGAATATTCATATATAGCTTATATATGGATGAATATGAAACATAGGTAAGTCTGACCTGTACATCTAGATCAAGTCTGTAGTTGAGATCTCCACACCAGAAGAGATGGGTGAACCTCAGGCTTATATCAAAGGCAGAGAGCTGTTTATCACCCAGGGAGAGCAGTCTGAGGATGTCCACAAAGTTCTGATTCCTCCTGAATATGACAATAAAACAATGTAAAATCAATAACATAAACAACATTGGTAAATGCATCTCATAGTGATTTATGAACCTTAGAACTTTGTCACTTCCAGAGGTGAGGTGGGAGTTAACAAACCCAAAAGATGTTCCATTAAAGAAGAAGGAGACTCCCACTCCTCCCTTGTTTCCTGAAAAGACCAATATTGTTAAATCTTAACTTAAAAACAGAATTGCATTTGCTTTGTGAGATGGAGAGGATGCAAATAATCCTACCTAGGGTGTTTCCAAGACCGGTTTTCACACTGGCTGTGCTCACATGAGTAATGCGACTCTCATGCTCAGGCTTTACAAAGACCGCCAACCTCATATTGCAGAGGGACTGCACTGCCACCTTGTGGACAAAAGATTATATTACAACACATTTTCTTTTTTCTGCAAGCATGACAAAAATCTAATTTCTTTTTATCTCAGATGCATTCCGTGATATTTTCTATCCTTTAAATCAGAAACACAGAATTATATTTTTTAAACATAAAAGAGTCACTTTTTGTTAAAAATTATATTTCTGCCTTAATAACCTCCTCATGATGCTGGTTACTCCTGGTGAAAATGGACAAAATTACCTGTTGAGAGAATCATGCATTTCCACCTCTGCTTTTAAAAACAACTTATGTCAATAATGTGACTTCTTTTTTGTGAAGTTTATATAGATCCTAACATACACAGCACATATAGTAATATAAATGTTTCTTAACCAAGACTTTTCAAGTTTTAGATCAGTTAGAAATAGCAGTAATAACTGTAGAGAAACAGCTTAATTTGTTTGCACTGAATTTTCAGTTTTTCAAATATGAGAAATTAAGTTTTGCATATAAGAATAATAATTTAAAACAACTCCAAAAACCACTGCAGTTAAAATCTTTAACATTATTGAATACGTTTTTAGCACTGATATCTTAAGCTTTAAGCCATTTTGTTTTAAACATGTGAATGTTTTAACTGCTGCGCTTTTCGCTTGCGCAAATTCTAAGTCATCCTGGTCATGATGACCACAAAACTGGCATAAATTGGAAGCAACCAGACTTTCGCTTTAATCAGCTTTAAGCCTGTTGTGTGGTTTCATGCTTTCGATAACCAACTGGAGTTGGATTAAAGGTAAAGGTTCAGTGTTCTTTTGATGTTCAGTTGTAACAATACAAACTGCTGCTAAAGAGTTGTTGCAAGATAATGACAGAAAAGCTTTTTATTTTATTTCTTAAGTAGGTTTAGATTTACTAGTTAGATTTAGTTTACCGTTAGTCAGGTTTTGTAACTGTTAGAGGGTGGCAAAGTGTTTAGAGAGCAGCACATTTGCATCCTGAAGTGCCTCCAGAGGTTGGAGGTTTAAGTGCTGTGCAAACAGGGCAGTAAGGATGGAGGTAGTAACAGGAAGCAGGAGGTTTCTTCTCAATAGTTTATTTAGCATAGGGACCTCCAAACATTCCTGTCTGGTGCATAGGAGCTGTAAAGTTTCCCACAATCCTTTGCTCAAAGGGGCAGAATAGGCTCAGCCCACCTCACAGAGTTTAACAAAAATATATTATTTCTTCATGTGAACTCTTAGTGACACAAATTAGGTTGAAAAGATGTGAATATGATTACTAGTTTGAAGTCGATTTGAGTGTAGCTGCGTAGAGTTGCTTTGATATGCTCTGTCCACTCTTTCTCCCCCTGAGGGTTTTCCTGAGTCCCTAAGGCATAGATGTCATGTGGAATAAAAGCGGTGGACTCATCAGGGGTGTGTCCCAAACCACAGCAGGTCACCCATGACTGCAGGCTTCGAGGAGGAGGAGAACCACCTGCACATACAAAAATATGCTTATTGAGCTTTTGTATCAGAGGCCAGTGAAAATCAGCGTCCGAACAGAATGGATTACCCATATTCCAGGTGCCAACAAACACAGAGACCACATCAGGTTGCTCCAGCTGAGAGTGCCTGGACTTCATCAGCAGGAAGAGTTGGCAGAACGAGTCACATTTCTGAGGGGGATGAAACGAAAAACATGTAAGGGAAGCAGCTAATTTAATTGAAAGGTTAATCTGATAATCCTGCCTTACTCGAGCGCTCTCAAATGTCATCTCCCGCGGTGTGCTGAGGTAGCTGTCAACAACCATACGGATCTTGGCTGGGTAGTTTTGGAACTTGACAATCTGAAGAACTAATACAATAGTAATATACAGTTTTACTAAAAGAAAAAAAAATCACTCTAAATTACTGGTATAACATTAAAAATATCTACAACATGCATGTTAGTTGCTGTTTTTGATTATACCTCAGCAACTGTAGAGAAATCCTGCCTACATGAAGGTAAATCTGTGTCGTACTATGAACACCTGACCTCTAAACACCAGTAAAACATTTAATGTTAAAAATAATAGGTGTAACATTGTAAAATGTGATGCAAGGAGTTAATGTTACAGGTTAAAAAAATGAGAGATTATCTTACTTCTGTTATGAGAGACTCTCTCGATGCCAAATGAGCCCACCTTCTTGTCAAATAACAGGATTCCTGTGTCAACATCCACAGAAACAGTTTGTCTACCGTACCTCACCATCTTCACCTGGAGACAAAATGTCAGGCGCCATTTATTGCCTTTATTTTGAAGTATTTTATTTCAAGAGATTAAACTATTGATCAGATTATTGTGAGATAGAATGTTTCCATGATTGTCAGTGGAAAGAAATAGGGAACATCCGTTAATCTCATTAGTTGCTCAGTAAAATCAGAGGGAATTTGGCCTAAAAGTAGGCCTTTTATGCTCCTAGGAACAATTTTCAGCCATAACAAGATCAGGGTTTTGTCTGGGCCATTGTAACACCTTCATATAGATTTTTTTTTTTTTTTTCAGACATTATTTATATACAGGCAAAAACAGAAACTTTACATTTTATATTTTCAAACACTCAATGTCCTTTCTCTACTGTATTGGTGCCAGAATGGAATAAAAAAAATATTGAATTTCCTGTTTCTTTCCTCAAATCTAGATGTCATGACCCTGCCCTTTGTGGATATTTTTGTTTCTGTTTAAGTTCCTGTTTGAGTTTTCATAAAAAATTGTATTTATGTCATTCTGTGTTTTCTTGGTAATTGTTTCATTTCAATTTTCTGTTATTTTAGTTGTTTTCTAGTTCTATTTTAGCAATGTTTATTTTTTGTGTTGCTCTCTGTTGCCCCCTTGTGCCAGTCTCCTTTCCCCTAGCTTCTAACCACACCTGCTCCCCATCAGCTGATACCCCAGTCTTTATTCTGTCTCCCATATATACTCTTGCATTAAAAGAACTGTGTTATTCACTAGGTCCATTACACACATCAGGTTTAAAAAATAAAAAAAAACCTTGCATGTACGTTTGACAAGGATCTTATAAAAGAATGATCAGCACTTTTTTACAGAAAATTAACTATTTATAGGGAGATAATTCTAGAATTCAGCTGACAGGATATGTGATTACTTGTTTTTTGGTTTGTTTAATATGAGCAAGATGCGGATCATTTTATTTTTATTTAGTTATATTTACAGTGCATGAAAAACTACTGCAATTATTTTCAGATTACACATAAATGGATTAATTAATTCTGCAGGGGGAAAAGGAATTACTTTAGGGCTAGGATTAGGATTCACTCGATGATAACAAGCTAAGTCATTCTATGGGACTGATAGCTGCTCACAACAACCATTTATTGGGATGATAACATCCGAAGCGTGACTGCAAACACCCACTTAGTTGTTACTTTTGTAAAAGAAGACTGAATCAACATGAGAAGGGACCCATGAGAGGATGCACAGGTTCTATATATTACATCAACATTTTTAGATTTCATCTTCACCTGCTGCCAGAAGATTTCACCTAAATAGATACATTTATCTTCTATCATTCAAGAAATAATCCTGTAAAATTTTCATGGTAACAACATCTATGGCAAGCCATTTTGATATGTACTAGTTTTACAGAATATGTATTCCTGATATCTTAAAAAAAAATTCTTTGGCTAAATGACCATTTCAAACAAAGTTACACTTTCCACATCTTGAATAAACATTCTGGATATAAAAATTTATTTCAGATCTCCAAATGGCTAATATTACTGGTCAGCATTTGCTTTATTTTAACTATGAGCATTTTTTTCAGATATCATAAATACATTTTCAGGCAAGCTGAGAAATGTCAGAACAGCCAATTAAAATGTGTTAACATTTTTAGATATATAAAACTTAATTCTTACTAGTATAATTTAGTTTTTTTTATTTTCTAAAATTCATTTTTATGCTATAAAAATTTTACTTAAATATATTATTACAGTTAGTCTTGGAGTGTGATTTTGATCAGGTAGAATCTTATTTTAGTGATATCCAAATGGAACAACAGAGAGGAGTGCTTCTAATAAATGTAAAAAGGGCCTGCCGCTTCATAAAAACTTACACATTAACTCAATTAACAATCTTCTACTTCGCTACCTTCCTCTCCTTTGTAGCTGTAGCTTTGTCTCTCTGTCTTTTAAACACATTCTCCTTTTTTATTTCATTTTTTAACTTAAAATAGGACCACTTAACTCTGAGTGGACCAGTTTAAAATTGATTGAACTAATTGATAGCAGCCGTTGTGAAACCGAACACTCAGAGTTCCCGACTTTTGGCTAGATCAATTTAAAGTTGCAGATTTTAATCCGAATTTGTTAAAAGTGCTTCATGAAATGGACCCCTGGCATCACCTGGTTTTGATTAGTTGTTTATTGTTCCAGGATTTGTGTTTCTATTGCCATCTACATCCATTAATTCTTCAAGAACTCATCTCTGCATTTGGATCCTCAATCAACTTCTACTAAACCTGACACTAGAAGTTTGAATGCAGTCAAATAAATCTGCATTCAAACCATTTGAGACATCTCAGATGATTACGACGATGTCTTAGCTTTGTAAGCTTTTGATTGGACCATTATATAGACTTAAAAAAAAAAACTAAACAGCTACCAGCTATGGACCTATGAGTCTGGTTTATCTTTTGGTTATTGCTGTAGAGGAAACTGTACATCAACTGTAAAGCTGGTGGGCTGCCATCAAGATGCGGCAGGCGCCGCCTAGAGTGTCCCAGACGCTGCAGCCGCGGAAAACAGAGAACAAACAGGAGTCCGAAGCCAGGTCAGGCAAACAGATCAGAACAAGCAGGCTCAGTGGTTGGGAGGCAGAGTAATTAAGCCAATCGTCAGCGCCAAGATCATGAAAAATACCTACAGTATCAGAACTTTGGCTCCAAGTTCAATTCTAAAATCCAAACATTAATCCTTTCAATCCTATAGTGATTTAAGGTCATGTATATTAACCATAAAATTGCCTGAATATAGGTATATGGCATGGACTACTTTTTCTTCCGCCAAGTAAGTACGTAATGCGTCAGCAGCTAAGTTAAGCACAGCTGGCTGCAGTTACTCACTCCCCTACAGAAGCTCCACATATAACCAAGATGTAGAGAAAACAGTGAGAAGTTGTTGAAACGTAACAGCTTCATGAAACACCTCAGGTTGAACCACAACACACACTGTAGTATGCAGGGATAATGATGAGGAGAGGAGAAGAGGAGGGCACCGTCTCATGTGCTACTGCTGCTACCACGGCAACACACATCTCTAGGGGAGTCCTTCAGTGCTCCAGGCAGGTACCAGCTATATACAGAGGGAGAGACTTTAAACAGCCCAAAGCACTGTGTCAGTTAGAGGTGCTCATATTATATCATATAAGTTAAAAAAGTTTTTTTTTTAAATGAATTCAGCTTGATGTAATGTGTATTATTGTGGTCATATTACTCTTGAAGAGTACTGATGAAAGAGAGCTGAAAATATACGTATGCACTCTGATTTTCACCTAAATAAAAATATTTGTGGCTGTAAAAAACAATATTTCATAGCCTGTGAATAATTTTAATAATATATGTTTAAAAAAATAAGTGAAAAACAATATAGAAAATAAAAAATGAAAAAAAAAAATCAACCAGTACAAACATCCTTATTAAAGCCAAGAGAGAAAAGATGAGACTTTAAAGGTCTCTGCAGATGTTTTCCCTTCTCTGCATAGTGTTTCCCTGCAGCCTTATAAACAAAACCAATAAGACGGCATAACTGGAGATGGTCAAAACTGCAAGGGATTTATTTTTGAGAGCATTTCATTAGGAAAACCTGACCTCCGTTTTCCTTCTAAGCAACCAATAAAGTCTATTCTTTTGGTTTTTCTATTTAGTCAGAAACTGTAGTTAAATGCAAGAAAGTGTTGGTGTTTTTTTAAGCCAGATTTACCTGAAAGGAGTGGACAGGCAGCTGTCTGGTGTTGCTCTTTGCAGGAGCTGCAGTGTTGGGTGCTGAATCAGGAGGTGGTGGGCTGGGCTGCATTGCCAGGTTGTGATTTGTCACAGCATCTTGTAATGCTTGTAAAACCTACAAATGGAAACAATAAAGAAGTGTTTCACTCACAGACATATTGGACTTTATATGGAACAATAGTTTTCTTTGGTGTTTCTACACCCATAATCAGGTTCTAAATTCATACCACCACTAAAGATTAACTAGTTGTTGCTTTATCCTAAATTGTGTGAGTATAAAATGCAACCAGAAACCATGATACATATGATTTTTTTCTGTATTTATTTTTAGTTTGTTAATACTGTTAACATACCTTTTTCTCCAACGAAGAAAGGAGGCTGATCAGAGCTGAGATTTTGCACAACAAGCTTTCAATCTCCTTCTCTGGACCCTTGTTCCCAAAACACAAAATCAAATCCACACTGAGTTTGTGTCTGATTTCCTTAAGGAGCTGGGTTACTATTATGAAAAACCCCATGGTGATATTGTCAATGGGTATTGATATAGTTCATGGTGTGTGTGACTACCTGTGCCTTGACAGGATTTATAGAGCAGCTGGGATGGTCAAAGACTTTGGCCAAGGTTTCCAGACTGGAAAGTGTCAGATCTATCTCACTGTAGAAGCGATAAAAGAGTGTTTGTTTGTCATTATTCAATATATTAAATTTAGTCACATGAGAAATAAAATTCAGGTCATATACAGTGCGTCTCAAAAGTTTGTATATTCATTGACTTATTATAGATTTTTTTTCATGATACAGTCCAAATAATAAAAATTATAATCCAACTGGTATCTTATGTGATAGAATTAGAATAGGATATTACTTTATTGTTTCTCAGCTGAGAAAAAGGGGTTTATCAGCAGAAAAGTTTACAACAAAAGAAAAATAGTGTCCAAAAAAACAGTTAAGTGCATCATTGTAAAGTGGAAGCAAATAAATAAACAAAAAAAATAAGTGGAATAAAAAAAATGTCAAGAATGCAAAGGGAGCACTAAGTCTTTTTTGAAGTTTGGTAGAAGCCAGAGCAGATACAGCAAAGATGTAAAAAATGTTGCCCTGGTCTGAAGAAACCAAGCTTTAACTTTTAAACCTACATATAAAACAGTATATTAGGTGGGGAAGTAAGCCCTGTCCTTTAACCTCACAACATCATCCCCATGGTTAAACATAGTGGTGGTGGTATCATTGTAATGTACTGCCTTCCTACTGTAATACCTTCTAGCAGTACAAAACTTGCAGCCTTAAACCTGCAGGCAGAACATCTGCGAAAAGGCTCAACATTTATCTTATTTAACAAAAGTATAGCCCATATCAGAGAGAATGCTTTTTTATAAATGCCTTGCATCTGGTCTGACTGAGCTTGGAGTTTTTTGGAGAAAAAGGATGATCCAGTCCTCAGTCTTTAGACGTGCAAAGCTGGAATAGATGCAAAACGTCAAACATTGCAGTCAAAGGGTGTATTTAGTTAGTAATGGCTTACGGGGGAACAATAAAAATGCACATGACACATTCTAAATGTTATTTCATTCATTTTCTTCAACTTCATAACTTATTTGTTGTTGTTTTTTTGTTTTTTTTAGACAATACAATCTAATAAAATGCATTAGGGCTTGAGGTTATAATGAAACAAAAAGTACAATAAACATTACAAACTGCATCTGATGAAGAAATATGCTAACCTGTTGAGGCCTTGGCAGGCTGTAGCCAAAGTGCGCTTGAGGCGATATAAAGTTGTAGCCCCTTTATGCACATTCTCGATGTCCAGAGGCAGCTCACTGAAGAGGTAGTCATTGAGCAGGCCAATCACTTCACCTGCAATACTGCAGTACATAAAAAAACAATAAGGGATCAGGTCATAATAATATTCAAGCTATTTCGGTCCCCTGAGTATGACTGCTGTTGGAGTGGAAGTTAAATGTCATCTCAGAGGTGAAAAAAGACTTTCTGAAACTGGTGGGAAACTGAGCAGAACAGTGGTGTTTATTAATAGGAGCTGAACAGTCACATGGAAGAACAAGCTGTTATGCTTGATTGCCAACAGGTGCACGTGTCTATAAAAACTGATTAATGGAAAACATAACGACTTGTAACCAAGAAACCTTCTGCAGTGTGTCTCTATTGTGATTAATTTTTAGTATATGGTAAGAAGGAAGTAAAATCCCTCCTGAATTTTAGTTTTACAAAATCATTAAAAGCTTACATTAAGTCTCATTACTAAATAATGAGACAGAAAGAATCCTTGCAGTCTTGCACACTTAAATTTAGGTTTTAATTTGATATTTATATAATCATTTTCCCACTATCTGACATAAATCAGCTCTTTCTATATGCTAATTGCATGGAAAGGTAAAAACTATTTTTTGTTCTTATTATTTAAAATCGTTTATTTAAAACTTTTGTGCAGTTCAGGACTCCCATTCGGTGATATCTTGTTTTTGTAGGGTTTTGATTGGTTCATTCAAAATTGTTTAATAATAAGGAAGCACAGCTATAGATCTACATGACAAACATTTTGGATAATTACAAAAAATCTGAACTCTATTATCCAAGAAATTAGGGAGATCATTTTGCAGCTGAAGCTTAAAGGTGTCACATTTATCAGTTCAAACATTTATTTGCAAATAAAAGCACATTGACAATGTACAGTTATTATATTGTTCACAGACAAGATAGGTTCAATGTCCCAGAGGTGAAATGTTTTGGTACAAGATGTGCATATAATCCCTTGATCAAACACCTTTTCAAGATGTTCACTGATGCTTGTAAGAGAGGACCATTGAAAGAGTTTTTTTACAAGCAGTTGTTAAAAGGCTACTTACTAAAAGTGAAGCCAATACTCAGCCAAACAGTTTGCAGGCCCACATGGCAAGATGTTTAGGAGTTTTACTGCAGCAAAGTCTATGTTTTAGAGTGGTGGTCAAAAAGCCCTAATCTCAAACGCTTAGAAAATCATTAGGTAAAGCCAAAAACGGTGTCAATAGGTTAGGCTGCAAGACCAAAGTCAACATAAAAACGAAAATGAGGTGATGTCCTCTTTATATTGTTTGCCTATTTTTCATTATTGTTTTTACTTTAATTAATGATTTATTTATGTTTTATCATTGAAAAGAGAAACGCATCAAATCTAAGATTGTTTTTCTATTTTCAAAAGGATTTAACATGACACCTATTTCCACAAAACATACTATACTAGTATATTCTCAACACCCCAAAAAAAGATGACCAAACATTTAGAACATAAGCGTGAAATGTATTGACACATTTATCCATATTACCACATGGGTGGGTTTAGTTTTCAATTGAACAGGAGACACAGTGCAAAGAAAAAAGTTTTACTAGTCACTTAATGATCCAAATAACTATCACACACATACACTCGTGACATTACTGTTGAGTTGTTTAAATATGTGTGTTCAATCTAAAAGTTATTCTCCAATGTCTTCTTTGGGTCTGATTTTGAGTCATCAATGCAGAAATGTTAGATGATATGGTTTTGAGGTCAACTAAACAAACTGTGAGGTTTATATGGTAAATTCATCAGTTTAGTTATATCCAATCATTAAAGCAGGCTATGTCACTTATGACCTAGTTTATATATGGGTTTGTGGATGCTTGTTTAGGGCATTTTTTTGGTATATTAGCTAACATCACAAAGACCAAATTAGCCTTAAAGTGGCTAAAGCTTGATCCAAATGCAGTGGTCCACCTTTTTCTTGGTTTAGATTTAGTGTCACAATTATTTCCCCTTGAAACA
This sequence comes from Cyprinodon variegatus, assembly GCF_000732505.1. Classification (NCBI taxonomy): domain Eukaryota; kingdom Metazoa; phylum Chordata; class Actinopteri; order Cyprinodontiformes; family Cyprinodontidae; genus Cyprinodon; species Cyprinodon variegatus. The sequence continues at coordinate 91,437 of NW_015151741.1, forward strand.
GCCGAATGATTTTGTACAAAATATGTACTCTGATAATGTATTTTTAGAGTAACTGGGCCACATGGATGGATGGATGGATGGATGGATGGATGGATGGATGGATGGATGGATGGATGGATGGATGGATGGATGGATGGATGGATGGATGGATGGATGGATGGATGGATGGATGGATGGACTAAAATGAATTCAAAGCAAAGTTCTAATATGTTTAGGAATACAAACTTCATCTTCAGGTGGAAAACATTTATACTTTGATGTGTTCAGCTCTTGCAGCTTCTCCAGGAATAAGGTATGAGGGGCTGCTTTTGGTGGCGATCCCATGAATGACACTGTGTTGACAGGAGCTGGGATAGGCGCTGGCTTCTCATCGTCTGTGTTAAAATAAAGAAAAAAAACAAATTAGATTCAATAGTAAAGCTCTCGGATTTTTAACAGTTAAAAGACGTCTTTCAACCCAAACAAAAAACACAGAAAACTTGTTGAAAGTATTTACTTTTTTAAAATAATTTTCTCATTTACCATCCTTAAGCCACTCAGGTTCAATGTGTTTTATTGGGATTTCATGTGATGGATCAACCACAAGGTAGGGAAGTGCAGTTAAACTGGTTTTATAGATTATTTTTGTATTATTTAGACAATTTAATCAAAAAAATTCTTTAGTGAACCCAAATGGAAAATAATTGTTGTTTTAACTCATAGTTTTGTTTTAGTTCTATTCAATTGTTATATATAGTAAGAGCTGCAGGCAGGAATGATCTGCATCAGTCTGTCTACAGTGAATCTGGTGAAGCCTTTAAATAAAGAGACTCTGTTGTTGTTCAACAGTCTTCTGAAGAGGATGTTGAGGGTTTTTCCATAATTTTGTTTCTTTTATGAAGAATTGTCCCTTATAAAAATGATGAGGTTTAGAGGTTCTGATGTTCCCAGAAAAGAGCGGAGCATCTCTTTTATTTATTCTATTGTTTATGAAGGAGCGACAATAAGAAGGTTCTTTTTAAAGAAAGCCATAAGAGAATTTATTTGCTGTATAGAAAAAGACACCCACTGAAAGTCAAGTTAACTTTTCTGCTTAGACATATAATGTTATATATGTGGTAGAAATATGTACTACCTCCTGAATACACCATGGTGAAACTATGCAATGGCAGCATCATGCTTTGAGGATGTTTTACTGATGTAAAGTTGGATTTGAAAAAGTCGAAGGAGGAAGCTTGTGACCCACCTGAGCTTTCATCCCCTGAGTCTGTGTCATGGGACACAGGGTAGAGAAGAGGGGTGACCAGGCCTTTGTGGGGTTGCTGGTATCCCAACACCAAGTCCTCCAGTGTGCGAAAACAGTTCACCTGCACACCCTGTGTTGTCTTTACAAAAAAAAAAAAGAACACAGCAAAAACACTATTATTCTATTTTCAATAAAAAATATTACATTTTCTTTTATCCATGGAAACCAAACAGAAGCTTTATTCGTTTACAGTATAAAGTAACAATGCAAAATAAGAACTTTACTTTTAGGTTTAAGAAAAGAACTACATCAAGGACAGCAATGCAAATACTCTGAATAACCTAAAATAGAAAATGTTACATTTTAGCTTGATGAGTTTATTAACGGATGTTAGACATAAAAGCTCATCTCTTCTAAATTATTTCCCTTTTTTAAAGCAGAAGTATTCATTTGCATGACAGTAAATGGCACATACAGTACAGATGATGTGGGATGATAAAATATATATTCCCTGGGGAATATACAAATCTGAGCCGCAGAGAAGTGAAGAGAGCAACGGCTGATCATTATGTTTCTAAAAGCAAATACCATATCCCTGAGTAAGTTTTCACTTTTTGTTTATTTTAAGCATCCCCTCAGTCAAACGTCCACTCAATCAAACCTGATGCATTAAAAGCAAAAGAAAATCAGGTTACATGCCAGCACAGCTTTACATGAGCCAGTCTAACGTGGTACATTAGACCACAACTGCAGAGAGAACAGCTTCTTCCTGTGCTCTCTTTAATTTTTTCACTTTCATTTTGTGGTGAGAGAAACCTCTTTTTTGGCTTTAACTGCCTGTCCGTTCTGTCCAAAGTTCTTTAAATAGTATTTTTTTGAAACCACAAATATCTCTTGAAAAGTCATTCAAAAGAAATGAATAGGACACGAGGCAGCGATCCCGAAAATATCTACTCAGCCTTCTTGGAAAAACAAGAAAGGGCGAGCATGCGACTTGTGAGTTAGTGGAGCAATTCCAGTCTGGGGGGAAATCACATACTGGAGGTTTATACTGATGGCAGTGGAAAAACAACTGAAATAGCAACAGGGTTAAGCGGCCTCATTAGAAAGAAGAGTTTTTCAAGTCAAAGCCATAAAAGCTCCTGCCAGATAACTGGTATTAACAGTTGGTGTTACCTTTAACTGTTGAAGAAAATGGTAACATATGCATTTTACTTCATATTCTTGTGTGTATTATGAGTTTTATTCCTTTTGTCCAAACTAAGAATCTTAAAAACTTTGTCGCAAGCAGCCCAACTTCTCTTTAAATAATTATGCCAAATACAACCCCCTCGCTAAACACGTGTGTAACAAATAAGCAAACCATTTGGTCAGTGAATTAGTGAGTGGGTCGGAATCTTTGAGACATGAAAACAATTTCTCCTCTGTGCTGCTGAGCTCATGCTGCAAGCATGCAACCACATGGTGGGGATGCCATTCAAACAACAAAGTGGCTGCAGCCCTAGCTAAGTCTGCAGAGAGAAGAAACACAAACTCACTCCTGTTCTCCATGCAACATGGAAAAACAAACCTATTGTCTGATGCTTTCCAACAGCATCTGACCAGCAGGGTTTCTGACTGGCTGAACAATCAGTTTCAAGGCTTCATGCATCCTTTATAGTTTTCCTTATAACTGTTGCTTTGCAAGAAATTTGCATCTAAAATGGCAGCAATACCTTTACCTGAACTGCCAGGAGACCATCTGGGTCAGGAAGAATACGGTATGTGTGAACATGGCGTTGAAACCTTTGGGAAGACAAAAATCAATGTAAGCAAAAACAACCAAAACTCACAGGAAATGGGAAACAATGTTTGTTACTAGCTTTAATGTGTTTGTTCACTTTAGCTGCTTGAAGAGAGTCATTAAAAGTCTACCTTTCGTGTAGAGTGTACCGCAAACCTGTGGAAAGTTTTCTCTTCACCTGAGAGATCAAAATGGATTTAATGCCACAAGCAGCTGAGCAGTCTTCGCCAGCTCAGCGCTGCTCGGCCTATCGCACCACCAGACCTGCAAACCACTGCTATGGAGTTACTTTTGCGTTTTTTTTAAAACGCAAAAGTAAAAGTATAAAATGAGTCTGAAAGGGGAAAATAATTTTGAAACTCTGATAGCTAAATCTGATGTTGTTTGTGACTGAAGAAAAGATCAGAGTGAAAACATTTTCACCCAAAAATAGATTTCTCTCTCAACTTTTCTTTCACAGAAAACCTGTGATTCTCCAATATATATATTTTTTTACTTTTAAAATGACTTCCCCTTTTAGATCATTGGTCCAACAGACTTTTGCATGCATCCTTGTGGTTTATTCATGTGGACCAAAGAATGGTCTGAGACCGCTGTATTTTTGTTTAATGGTGAGAAATCTAAATTTGAAGTTTGGCCATGCCCACATGTTTTGTCGCAGCAAAAATCTTTTGATACATTTTGATCCCTAATACCTAACGTCTTGGCTCAGTCAAGTAGAAGTTTGTGGCTCAAAAGCTCTACGACGAGTCCGCTCAGATACGTCATGAAGTTAAAAAAGCAAACTGATGCCTTTGATTTAAAATTACCAACTTCCTGTGGGGTTTGGAGCAGGGCTCAAAATATACTTTATGCCAGTTACACAAGTGTACCAAATTGTATAATTCTCAGTCAAAACATGGCCTGGAGCATACATTTTTTTATGGTGAAATAACCCATTTTGACACTTGGCCACGCCCACATGCTTTGATGTAGAAAAATTATTTTGATACATTTAGATCCCCGATACCCTGATAATGTAGAGTAAATTTGAAGTTTCCAACTCAAAAGCTCTAGGAAGAGTTTGCTCAAATTCAACAGGAGTAACTGAGTGAAAAAGGCACATTTGATCGAAAATGTCCAACTTCCTGTGAGGTTTGGCTCCATGATAATTTTTTGTAGATCCAGAAGGCATACACATTTGTGCCAAGTTTCATAGTCTTCAATATAAGCACAGCTTGGGGTGGTTGTTTTACTGTTTCTAAGGTGCGTTTTAGAGATATTAGGTCATGCCCACTAAATATTGGGCTGGATCCCTGTGTGAGGTCGGTCTAGGATCCATCATATCGTTTTTGGTCCAGATACAAAGATCTATGTGGAAATAAGAGACAAAAGTATGGTCATGCCGAAATGCCTCACTTCGCCATGCCGCCATGACAATGATTTTTAATTAAAAATTTCTCTGTGTTTAACAAATTTATGCCAACATGTTATCTACCTTCTGACCTGGTTTCAAGTTGATGGGATTAAAAATGTCAGAAAGGGACCCTCCCAGGTGAGAAAAGTGACTTTCTTTCTCGGGACTTGGGACATTGATGATGTCATAATTTGACCAGCCAGTATAATCAGGACTTGGTTCAATTTGGATGTTTTTGTAAAAGCTATTGCATTTCAAATTGCTTGAAAAGTATCCTATCTTTGTCTTCAGCATACCTGCTAACTTTAAATCTCATATGCCTTACCTTTCATGATTTGGGGAAATCTACCTATGTACACATTTCAAATTTCTGTGACTCATGATATTCCAAAACTGACCTTAGGGGGAGCCATTGAGGCGTTATGCCATGTCCATTTCTGATTCCATTAAAATATGTAAATTTCAAATGGGGGACAATTTTCTGTAAAGTCTGGTATCTTTTTAATCATTTTAAAGCCACAAAATAAGAGTTTAATTCAGTAGGAAAATGATTATTATTTGATTATGATAGACCTTTGCAGCTCTTTCCTGCTCGTGCCTAATTCTGCAAAGTGCTGTGCGTGGCAGAAACTTAATACTGCAGAGTACTTTGGACACACCATCCCTATGGTGAACAAAACGCATTATGCAAATATGATTGCTTTTAAAATGCTCTCTTTGCAGTCTGACAGAGCTGAAGCTACGTATTTCCCCCAAAAGGTTTGCAGTAAGTTTTAGTCTGTAAACCTGATGATTGTAGAAACATAACCAACAACTGTAACAACTAAAATCACTTTGTGAATCTGTTTGTGAAAGAAAAAAATGTATATCAATCTACCATTTCCAACTAATTCATAATAATGATGATGTTTGTGGAAGCTTATTAAATAACATCTCCATATTTTAGTTTCTGCTTTCAACTTAACAGAATTTGGGAAAACGTCTGTTACTCTATAAATGCTCAGATCACCGAGAAATTCAAAATGATACAAAGATAACAAAAACGGAGCTTAAAAAATTTGCAAGCCAACTTAGCCTTTGAGAAACATTCATCCAGACCCATTAATTACTGTACTTGTACAAGTTATCAGGCACTTGTGATAACTGGTAATGAGTCTTTCACGTCGCTGTTTTGACACACTCTTTTTGCAGAGTTGTTTAGATTTAGTCACAGTTGGTGGTTGTCCAAGGCACAACCTGTTAAAGTCAGCATCTAGGTCAGATTTAAGTTTTAAACACTGAGTAGGCCACTAGTCATGTCAGCGTCATCTATAGGTGGCCTTTTTGGTGTGATGCTGGACAAAGAGGCTCCATGCACAATCCACTACTTCTTAAACTTATGGCTCTTATTTCCTTTCTTTATTCTGCTTTCTACTGGATGAACTGATTAATCCAGGTATGTCTGTCCATGATTACTGAGGTCAGGCATTGATCAGTTCATCCAGTATTGTAAAGTCAGTAAACAAAAGAGCTGCCTTAAGTTCAGGATTTAGTTGAGTTGTGTGTAGAGCCCATTGATGCTGGACATACGCCTTTAGGTTGTGCTGACAGAGAGCAAAAAGTATTGTTCTTTTCACCTATAGAAAGTGCATTAACAGCAAAGCAGACCCATAACATCACACTACCCCCACCATGTTTGACTACAAATGTTATTTGACTAAAATTTTATACATTGCTTTCAGGTAAATCCACAACGATTTATCTCAGATATAAGATAGAAATTAATGAGAAAACTCGCTCATGGAGGCACATTTTGAGTGGTTCATCTCTTGCTGTTGAATCACAAACTGACTCAAAATGAGAACAAACTGCTTTCGGTATTGCTCAAAGTTCATTTTTCATTTTGTTATTGGTTTTCTCTTGTAGTAATTTGAGTAGGCTGGGCTTCCTGAGAAACGTTTACCACAGTTCTTTTTTTCTGCCTCAATTGTGGTTTGCTGGAGTCTAAAATCGTTAAAATGGATAGATAACCATATCAAGACTAGTTAAATAATAATAGTTTTGTTTTGGATAGATCAAATTATGATCTATTGCCTTTTGAGATCTCTTCCCCCACTTAATGCTGTTTGATAGAATTTATGTAGGTAACATTACGACTGCCATTGGTTTGTATTGTGAATTTAAAGTAGACTTTCCAAGTCTAAAGGTTAATGGCAGTTAGTTCATAATGTAGTAAACTATGGGGCAGATTGGTATATAAAGCTTTTCTTACAATGAGTAAAAATCATAATTTGAGAACTTTTATTTGCTCAGGATAACTTTAATTTGTATTGTATTTGTTCTGAAACATTAATCTAAAAAGAATTCTTAGAAAAAGTTGATTTTTTTATGCTTCAATAACTGTCTATGTTCTTAAAGAGGGTACTAAATAATTTCGCAGAATACTGACCTGGTATAAGACTGTATTAGACTGCTGTCTGTTATTATGTCGAACTATGACAGCAGTTGTAGAAGACATTAAAAATAGGATGATATACAAAGAAAAGAATGAAAGGAAAGAGGCTGCATTGGGAGCAGCCAGGCTCAGCTTTCAGGAATGCATCTGGCTTGAGCCTGATGAGCAGACAGCGTAGTGCGGTTGCTGGAGCCCCGGCCCCTTTTTAGGGGCCTGAGAGAAGGAAAGGGGGGTTAAATTAGGGAAACAAGGAGTCATATGTTTGGGTTTGGCTGATGTAGATGGTTCTAACAGTCCAACTTGATGGCTTTTTTTCAACCAGGTGGTAAATGTTGAAGCAGGGGTTGGTTATTCCACAAGGACTTTACAAAAATGATATCAGTTAAAGTTATTTGTTTTATTAGACTAGACGATTAGATGTGGCTTTCCATAGTCAAGAATACCGTTATATAAACAAATATTTACATATCATAACAGCTTAGATTAGACTGTATTTTAGATGCTATAAATAAATAAGTGTGTGTTTCTACTTACAGCAGGCACAATGCATATGCTCCTGGCACTGACTCACTGTCTCTCACCAGGTAGCTGCCATCCCTTCCTGCCCGTGCCAGCAAGTCCTCCGCTCTCACACGGCTGATGTCACAATGGTACCATGATGCCGAAGCCATGGCAGTCAATGAGGAGGACAACGCTCACGAGAATAATCCACATGAGGTTATTAACTCTGCAGAGGGTCCATGTCCAGCACAGGTTTAAAGTCTTAGGCTTGCAGTCATTTCATAGCTCCGGAGGTCTCTCTTGCAAGTCAGTGGCATCAGAAAACCACTGTGGTCTGCTTGAGTATTTAAAGCCTTCCCATGATTGTGGCACTTCCTGGGTCCTTCCTCGTTGCGCCAGGGTAACCCATCACATTGCTTTAAAGCAAGCAGATGTGAAAAGAAATGCCACCAGGTTAGTCCACTCCAACACGCCCTCTACTTCTCAGCAAAATCCTCCATTCTGGTCATATCTTTCTCAATAAAGCCCCAGTTTCTGATTTAGGTTGTTAGCGTCTCCACCCTGTGAAAGTGTGCGTGTTGATCCAACAAACACAGACCATCACAGCTGAGCAAGCGCGAGAGGAGAAAGTGGTAGAGAAAAAAACAGCAGAGTCTGAATGAAGCAGCCAGTCCTAAGGCGACGACTCTTCCTCAGGCTAAACCACAAACACAAACCCTCCTTCTTATCCCAAAACAAAACCTCTATATTCAAACAACAGGAAAAGATGAACCAAAAATAGGAAAACAAACAATCTGAAGTGAACACATGCTTACCACACACACACTCACATATGCACAGGCATAGCAGATGGAAATCAGTCAGCATTAAAACCAGACAGACATGCAACAGAAACCAGACTAATTCAAATAACTTCCCTGCTCTGCTGCCATATAAGGGAAAAGGAACACCCTCCCTATAAGTTCAGCTGATGACTGCAGCCGTCTTTGCTTTTTTTTCCAAATCCTTATTCCATTAAGAGTGAGCATAAAAGGATGTGGGCTCCTGCAGGAGTCTTACTTTCAAACCTAATGTTTTTGAGTTGCAGTCAGAAGAGTCCAATGCAAACTGGTGTGGTCTTCTTCAGACTGCTGTCAGAGCAGGGGAGGGAGCACAGACACAGAGGAAAATCCTGTTATAGGGTAGGACAGACAGAGGAAGTGACTTGACATTCCAGATGGCAGGGGAAGCCAGGAGCATTCTTGTGAGGGGCTCAGCTACACCTCCATTGCGTAAAAACTACTTCCTTCTTCGCCCTCCTCTCTGTTTTCTTCTTCATGTACCCCTTCCTGACTACTATTGTTTCAAAAGGAAAATACTTCTTTGTCCAGAAAAGTCCTCTTACATTCTTAATCCTCAGCTTCCCGTCGCTTTAGAATATTTTTATCCTTTGACTGCACGTCTTCTGTTGATAAAAACCTTAAGATTCATTTTTTTTCCTTTGTCACCCTCTCTTCTTTCAAGCTCTTGCTCAGTCTTTCCCTCTGAGCAAACACCCTCTCCATATGGTTATGATCATCCCTTTCTTTCTTATTTTTGTCCTCCTTGTACATTGCCTATTTTTCACCCCTCCTACGTCCCTCCCACTCCATTAGCAGGAGCAGAAAACCATGTGGGAAGCTGCTTCACTGCTCAGCCTCACACTACTCAGCAGAATTTTTGCCGACCACCAACCACAGACCCCATAAAACAAACAGAAACAAATCCATAACAATTCGATGCATCTTCTTAGCTCTCATTTTGGGATCACTGCTATTTATTTGTGCTTTGCACTGCAAATGTCAAAAGAAGGCATCGACCTCAGCTAAAACTTTGCACTTATTACTTTATTTAATGTGGGGAGAGTTAGCTCCTTAACTCAATTATAAATAGGGACGAGAGTTTTTCTTTATATTTAACATGCAGTGCCTTGCAAATGTATTTTTTTAAACATAGAGAATTATCCCATTACATAACATTATGATCCTTACCTATTTTCTTATCATATTTACAGTAAGAAAACAATAAGCATAATGTAAAGAAAGGACTGTACTGCAAATTTTAGATACATCCCTTCTCCAAAAAACTTAAATACGATGGTGTAAGCTCTGATTTGCTTTCCTGTCCATGCTGAATTTAAGAATTCCTGGTGTGTGATGCTGTGACATGGACATGGATTTGCTTGAAGGCCAAAAAAACATGGTCCTGGTCACCTCTGACCAGAACATTAACTTTGTCATGTTTTCAGTGTCTCCTGGGTTTCATTTGCAAAACTTGGGGGGGGGGAAGGAGTTCTTTTATCTGCCATAAAACAACGGATTTCATGGGGTAAATCTTCCATAGAGGTCAGATTTAGACATAAATGGACAAATAAGAGTTCTCCTCACAAAAGACATTTAAAACAAAGCTTTGGATTTATGTAAATTTTCCAAAGTCACCTTAGGACCCTCTGGCATCTCTCTGACTTCATGCACAATCGGTCAGGTTGGTATTGGGAGCTTTGCAGTATTGCCTTGCTTCTAACATTTCTTGATTAATATTTTAGATAATTTTGAGTGAGATTTTAAACAGGTCCTGATCAAAAATAACACTGAGATATTTTACTTTATTATCTGAGATCAATTTAATCCCAACCAAAGGAAGTGACTGACTAATCAGCTTCTTTTTCGAAGACTGGTCCAAAGACCTAACTTCTGTACTCTTAAAAAAAAACCTTTACAAGAACAACTGGATGTATGCTTGAATTAAATTACAGAAAGGGCAACTCTAATTACTAATTAAGGATGTACACAAATGGCTGGCCTAGAATAAATAACAAGTTTTCAGTGAAAGAACTTACTGAAAAGAATAGCCCCTTTAACAATATGTTTTAAAATCTTTTTGAATTAATCATTTTTTCTGCATTGTATTATAATACACAGCTTCATATGGGTTGAATATTTTGTAAAATAACCAAGTATATTGTAGAAGAAATTTACCATTACTTTAAAAAGTGTCCTTGGAAGTGGTGGTCTCACTCCTCAGGGCTTGGCCAGGACGGATCCCAGGAGGAGGAAACCAACGACCTGGCACTGTAACAATCTAGACAGATGACCCAAGTGTTCAGCCTATGACACAGCAGTAGAATTTAAACACTTTATTCTGAACTCAGGACTTCAGGAGCATGTCCGCGGAGGACAAGGGATAACTATATATGAAGATGTAGATTAGTGGCTTAAAGGTGTTTAATAATGAAATGTGTGAAACCAACAAAAGCCACTAAACTTTTCAGAGTTCTCCCTTGGACGGGGGGCAGCAGCTTTAGCAGAGCGGACTGCTTCTTTAACAGATGTGGGGTTAAGGACAGCAGGGTGACTTGTAGCACAGAGGCAGGATTGAGGTCTGTGAAGCCAGACTAAGATAAAAAAACAATCAGGGGGATTGGCAGGAGGCAGAAGTCAAGGTGCAGAAACAGGATCATTGTCCTGAAAGCAGTGAAATCCGACAAGGGCTAGGCAAGAGGCAAAATCCGTGATGTGAAGACGTTGTCATGAACTGGTCAAGTAACATTAAGTGCTGGATGCTGCTTGTGCAATGACTCGTAACTGAGGACCCAGAATTCAGGCAAGACAGACAGTGGAATAACTTAAAAGCATTTATTTTAACAAGCTGGTCTGCAGAAGCAGCAGGTAGTGCGTAGGCAGGAGTAGGGTTGTCAAAAGTATCGATACTCAAAAAAGTATTGATACCAAAATGTTGTATCCGGATACAATACTCATTTTTAAAAGTATCGAGACAGTGCTACCACCAGTGGCACCTAAGCAGTCATTCATTTAAAGTGCAGAATAGAGGAAAATGCACTTCTGAACACTGTGTGATTGAATAATTCTACGCACTTTTCAGTTTCAGACTTTTTCTGTAACAGGTGCAGCTGTTGAGAATTATTTTTGTTTCTTAACCGGTTTGACTAGTGTCATTGTTATGTGCGCAAAGCATAGCCAAGGAAGGAACACTTTATTTTAATTTCATACGTTTTTTATCAAGCTTGCTTAATATTATGCACAGCATACAACCTCAAAATATTGTTTTTATGGTTTATTGTATTTATTTATTGTATTTTATTTATTAATGAAAATATTTCTGTAGAATTTTGGAGTCTTTGTTTTTATTCTTGTGGTATCGAAAATGGTATCGAGTATCGAATATTTTCCTTAGTATTGGTATCGAGTTGAAAAGTTTAGTATCGTGACAACCTTAGGCAGGAATGTCTAGAGGAAAGAAACACGGGTTAGTGACCACCATAATCTGACGGAGGATGATTATAAATGAGTGAGTCACGAACCTGGTTTGACATTTCAGTCCGTGTCCAGAGAACAAGGATGATTCCAGCCAGTTGGCTGACAAGACACAGTGGAAGCTGCCAGAGAGTTCCAGAGGTGGAAACCTAGAAGGCTGCAGAATTGATGGGAGATCAGATCAGAGCAGACGAAGGAAGGCAGGATAATCTAAGACAGGCCAGGCAAACAGATCAGACAGGAACAGGCAGGCTCAAAAGTCCAGATACAGAAACAGCTCTGGATCAGGAAAATAGAACACTATTAGACATCAGGGAAACAAACCCCAGTCTTCCACATGACAGGCAGTCATGTGGGACACCAGGAGACCACTATACCATTCTGGGAGAAGCTTGGAGTAGAACAGTCTCTCCTCCAAAAAGGAGGGCCAGGGAATAACCCAGGACACAATTGAGGGACCGTGTCTCTCTTCTGGCCTGGAAACACCACAGGCTTTCCCCAGCAGAGCTTGATGAGATGTCAGGAGAGAGGAAAGTCTCTGTTGATACTGTGACCTGTTCCCAGATAATCCCATCCTTAAAAAATATTGGTTGAACGCCTAACAAGGTTTGATGGAATTTAAGGTGTCAATGAGTACAAACAGGTATGGCAAAGGATTGATAACTCTTTCTCTGCTACCCATTCACACCTGTGTAGAGGTTTCTCTGTAACTTTGTGGTGTCCTTCAAAATAACAAGAGAACTGAATGATATAATGCACATTATGAGGTTGCAAAAAGCTTACCCTTTCACTGCACAATTTAGGGCAGAACCAGCTAAGAATTACTAAAACAACACAATATTGTTTAAAGTTTTATATATAAATTAGGGAGCTGTAGTTGTGGATGTGCTATTGATTGGAAAGTTTGACACAAATACCTTAGTTGACTTAACCAAACTCACTAAAGGTCATGTGAGAATTGCAAAATACTGATGGCATCACACTAAACAAGCCTGTATTATTTACAATTACTTTGAGGTCATACTAAATTGTGTTTTAGTTTATAATTAAATTCAGCCATTTTGTCTATTTCTTACATTTCTTACAAGTCTAACATTTTATTAGAAATACATTCAGTGGCTCACTAATAGTTGCAATATAGTTTCTTTAAATAGCAAATGTTGCATATCTGTCTCAATTTAGCAAAAACGAAGGCTGTGTTGTTAAGAGGGTGTAATACGATAGATCTCTAATGCACTCAGACAAGGCAAGAGTTCCTACAAAGGACAATACTGGCCACATATATAAATCACCTACCTAAAGAGGCACCAGATTAACTGTAAGGGGCTTATGTGACTCTGTGTTGGCCTGCAGAGCTGAAACAGGTAAAACAGAGAGTGCATCATTAGGATACCAGGGCACAGCATTATTCAAGGTTCTTTTGTTTGTTCTCCGCTGATAAGAAGTGATACGGAACATCTCTAAAGTTACAGCTCTTGTTTTAATAGATCACTGGAACATAAGCCTAGACAAAACATTTACATAATAATGACTTCTTAAAGTTAATCAGGCAACTTTTTATATTTGTAACTTTCTCTTTAAGAGATGGTTAATACATGGTAACTTATGATTATTACCAAATATATGTAAGTCCATTGTCAACATTTAGAGGTGACAACTATTTAACAAAGCTCCACTGCAACACAGCTATTGTCATTTATCATTGAATAGTTCAGGTCTCAGTGTTTTCCACATATTTGCTCTGTTCAAATATCGGAAAAGGCTAAAACTTGGTATGACTCTCTTTAAATTTGATATCCCAAGTAAATAGGGTAAGAACAACAGTAGTGTTATTAATTTGAAAAAAGGGGGTTTACTAACAAAAATAAAACACAGAACTAAATTAATGTTCATTTATAGTTAATTAATGTCACAGGTTCCTTAAAAAGGTCAGGTAAACAAAACAAACCTTGACAACAAAAATAAGTCACCTTACCAGCAAATTAACTGGTTGACAGAACAAAATCAACCAAAACATATCATGACTGTCACCTTTGTGGAATTCTGTTGAAGTTTCTCTTTAAGTTTTCAGTTACATTTTCATTTATGTCATTCTGTGTTTTCATGATCGATGGTTTCTTTTCCATTTTGTGTTATATTTAAGCAGTGTTGTATTTTTTGAGTTACTCTCTGTTGCCTTCTTGTGCCACTCTCCTTTCCCTTAGGTCCTTCTAGTTACTTCTGTCTACACCTGGTCCCTTTCAGCCAATCAGTCCTCCAATTTTTTTTGTCTCCTATACATACATCTCCTGTTCAGTTACTCATCGCTGGTTCCTCGTCATTCTTTTGATTTATTCCTCCCTCGTGTCTCCTAGTTTTTTGGTTCTTCAGTTTCCTCGTCGATCAGTTCTGGACTTTATATTTTGTATTTTTACCTTTTCATTCAATTTTGCAAGCAATCTTCCCTGCCTCCTTCTACTCTGCATTTAGGTCCACAACAACATTCACCAACATTGACAAAACAATAAAGAATAAATGGGGATATAGGTACTGGGTGGTCAGGCCACACAGAAACAAAAGGGGGAATTTTTAAAGGAAACAAAACTAACAGTTTGCCAGTAATAGAAGTAAAAAAAGAACACAAATTACAGAAAATAAAATATGAGATATTCAGGTCATACTGTGCTGTTAAATAAGAAAAGACATAATCAATAAGAAAAAACATTTAACTAAATGTGTGTGTTTAAACAATGGAGTTAGAATGTTAAAACATATCAAACATGGTAATGCAATAAAAAAAAGTGTCATATTTGTGTATATAAACACAGATGGCATGTCAGCTTTGATTTACGTGTTGCAGAAGGTGTGACCTTCATATTCTACAATTACTTTCTTCACACCACTCTTCCATATAGGTCTGCAGAGTGCAAGATTGATAGAGATTCTTAAACCAGAGCTCAAGATTTCAACACCTCCTCAGCAGTAACCACAGGCCTCTTGGCTTTGTCAGCATAGAATAGATGGCTCTGTCTTTATATCTTTGTAGGTGTTTAATACTCATTACATTTCCAGATAATGTGCAATCAGTCACATCAAAGGAAGGGATGTTGTTTTATAATCTAACTCAGCCTTCAACTTCTCTACAAGTTCATCCTGTCCTATCTATTCAACAATAATATCAGCAAATCTGCAATTGTAAAGTGACAATATGAAGAAGAACTAAGGGCAGATAAAGGTCAGGGCTTTACTTTCTACTGTATGTCTATTTCCAGACAGTAGTTGTAGCTGTAGAACAGCAAATCACGGCCCCATCTTGAATGAAAAAAAAATTCAGAGCAGTTTAGCAGGCTAAAGAGTAGTGATGCTCTGAACTGCACATTAAACCCCAAAAAACGTGACATATGTCTGTCTAAATCTCAATTCTGTTTGAGAAGTTACAAAGTAGTTTGGAAAAAGTGTCTGTAATATGATGAATTTGAGACAGAGGCATTGGTGGAAAAGTTTTTTTGCAAAATGCATAGTGAAAATGAAGTATGTGGCACTCAAAAAAAGAACACAGTTAAGCACCAGCAAAGGATGGAGGTTATTATCCTGCTGGGAGAGAGAAGTGGAAGGCATGCTGCAGGCGTTTGTTAACTGTAACATGTGAAAAAATACATAAAACCTTAATTTTTTGATTAGGCTTTGAAAGCAATAAATGGACATTTTTTCTTAATCTGAAAATTCTTATTGTATAGAATAGTGTGCTATTCTTTGTTTGTTTGCTTGTTTATACATTCTCTACCCTTGCTGCTCAGACATGTGAATTTCCCAGCTGATGCACCATAAAAGCTTATTCAATTCTATTCTACTCTCTTTTATTCTATGCCATTCTATTTTATTATAAAACCATTTAACCCAAGCGATATCCTATCCCTGATGTTAGCTGTTTAAGCATCTGCATCCCACCACCATGCTTAGGTTTTAAATATCTGTTGACTAATCTAAAGAAACTGCAAATATGATTGGGGGATGTTGTTCACATCGGTACTGTCTGTTCATGGGAGCTTTAGAAGGATCTTAAACCATGTCCCCAAGTGACACAGTAAAGTGAGGCGTGTGCAAGCATAAACCAATCTGATCCATTACCTCTACACCCAAGGTGAGACAATCCATTCAAAATACCAATCATTCACCGCCCTCATTAATTAATCAGTTACTAATAGCTGAACCAGACGATCCTGCATCAATCCCCTCCATGGATTTGTTCACCGCCTTGTGCCAGATGAGAGTTCAGCCTCTGAAGATGAATTGGTGTAGGTGTGGGTAGTTTGAAGCAACTGGCCTAAACCCAAGTTGACGTTGCAAATAAGAGGCAATTCACACTAACGCAGTCTTTGTCAAATCCTGAAAAGCCGATACCCACCTAAGAACATTCAGTCTCAGTGAGGAAACAATGTTTGATTATCTAGTCTTATTAGAAATAAAGGTGAGTTTACATACAGTGAAGTTAACAAATATCCATTATCTTTCATGCAATGAAAAATTACACAAAAACCTAGATGATGAATCTCTCATAAAATAACAAAAACAAGGTGAGATGATTGTTGGTATCTAAAAAATATATTTTTTGCACTTTACTAAAATTATGCCTGTTAGGGATTGTTTACGTCCTTCTAAGTAAGTGAACTCAGTTTGTTTTTTTTCCAGGGACATGAACTCCAGGTATTTCTTTAGTCTTAAACTGTAATTTTACTACCATCTCCCTAATGTTTCACTCTCTTCACAATTATTTAACAGATACAGGTCTTTTTTTGTTGGACTTAGCTCTGGTAAAATAAAAGATACATTTCTCTCAAAATCATGTAAGCCATGGATTATAATAATTNCTATCTATCTATCTATCTATCTATCTATCTATCTATCTATCTATCTATCTATCTATCTATCTATCTATCTATCTGTCTGTCTGTCTGTCTGTCTGTCTGTCCATCTAGCTACTCACTAGTCCACACATCTTTCCGCATAGAAAATTTTAACAAAACTGTTATCACATAAGCATAAACTTTTATTTCCAACAAACTACTGGTTTGCAGACACTAGATTCAAACTGTGATGAAATTAAAAGCAGCTTTTAAACCACAAACAAAACAACCCCAAAAGTTAAACTGCCATCAGACAGAGGCAGATCCGTGTATTAAAATATTTGTATTCCCTCCTATGTTGTGCTCTTTTTGACCATAGAAAACAAAAGGCCATCCTATTCACTTTTTTTCATTTGATTTGAGCCACTTTCTTTAGAAAGGTTTTTTTTTCAAAAAGTTGTTTTTAAACAAGTATAGCAGGAAGTGATTTCTGGAGAAGGCCAAAATCATTTAATGATTCAGTTAGGTATTACATTTCATTCCATTGACTAATTGGTTTCATAATGATTGCAGGTATAAACATTGTTTTAATCCCATTAAAAGTGTGCATAGTTTCCCATAAAACTAACTAAAATGACTTTACAATCTCAACAAACCAACCAGACGACTTAACTCAATAAGTTGTCAAACCTTTTTTAACAAAACTCAACCAAAGGAAACCTGGGTTAACAAATCTAAGAAAACATCATGTAATTGCGACCTTTTCGGTTTCACAGTGCGACTCCGAAATGCTCCCGTTTTCTTCTTACTCTCCTGTCTTGCATTCTTATGGTTCTGTAAGTTCAAAAATAATCTCCAAAAGACATCCTGAATTGGCCAACCTTCATCATAACCATATTAGGATGTGAGGATTTTTGGAATACTGATGTCAGCTGTAAATCCTTTTGACTTGCACAGCATTAAGTCAAGAGGTCACTCAGATTTCTGTAAACCGTTGATGAGCCCAGATTGTGTTGAGCTTGGTAGGAAAGCCATCTGTCAACCTGCCTTCCACAACAACTCAAATCCAACTAATACTGATCTGTGCAATTCTTGGCATTCAGAAAGGAAAATCCTTTCAAAAACATTCCAGGTTTCTCATAACTCAATCAAAATTTAGGATCAGACTTTTTTCTAATGCTTGAGTTTAAATAATCTGATGAATGTTTCTCTGGACTATGGAATTAAATAGCATTATAAAAACTTTTATAAAAGGACTTTGTTATTAAATTTTTTTACATATCACATTTGACAGAAAAAATGCATTTTCAGTTCTAAAAGAGGAGTCTGCTAAGCCTCTTGAACACAAGCCGATTCACACATACAAACAAAGGCAAATGTCCTCCATAATAATAATATTCTATTACTTAGTCTCTATGGGAAACATAGAAAATTACTTGCATTTTTTTTTAAATACATACAGGTGTTTTTTGTTGTTAGTGTTTGATCAGAGAAAAATGATCGTTAGGACAGCTACTGCTTCAGGAATTGCTGTCAAAATGTTTAAAACCCCTTTGGTATATTTCTGTCTATCCATCGGTTTATCTATTAACAGATTTCCTCAATTATTTATGAACACAAAGTACATAGGATCTAAACATGGATAAGACACTTGCTCACTTATAATATATGAATTACTTGTTTCTACCATGGGAGTCTGACGTTACCTTCGGCTCTGAGCCTTTTCTCTTCTTCTCGCATACACAATAATTATTTTTAACTGTGCACTAGACTAAATCGGTACTGTTATAATTAATTAATCAGATTTTCTCTAAAACAGCCATCCTTAAGCTGAAGGGAGGTCTCCAAGGTTGGCGGGGAACACTGTATAAAGGCAAAGCAGAAGGCAGCTTTCGGCATTCACTCGCCAACAACTGTGACAGATTAGACAAGGAAACAGAAGAGAGTCCCTGGTGGAACTGAGGACACCGTAAGTTAGCTTCTTTTCCTTCTAACACAAAGACTGATGCACAGTAATTTTCCAAATTCATAGACATCAAGTATTGGATAAGTTAGATTTCATTTTATGTGACGAGGAAAGAACATGCAGAGGAAAAGTAACTTTCTTGGTTAGTTCATAATACTAAACTCTAAAGCTAGAAGGGTAATTTCTCATTAATACAATTGTTGAGAATGTTGCGACTTTAAATGCCATACATTGCTAAAGAAACTTTGACTTGATTTAGATTGAATGAAGAAATGTTCTTAAATACCTGCTGCTCTTTTTGAGATTTTAAGTTTAATTTGTTTCTTACTAAACAACTCTGTCTGTATTCTATGCTGACAGGATCTATATCTGCTGCCATCATGTCAAAGTAAGTCACTTATCCATTAATATTGGGAATTGATGGAAAGGTTCTGAAAACCAAAAAGTCTCTATCCGTGTGTTAATTTGTAAATATCTAAAGATAAACAATTACTTAAGATGATTTATTGTTATTCTATTATGAAGATAAAATAAATAATATGATTAAGTACAAGGTAAAATATGTTTAAAGTACTGGGTCACTTTTACTATATAAATCCCATTTCTGTCATCAGCGTCTGTTCGGGAGTTAACTCTGACATTGCTGTCAGCATAATCAAAAGCTAAATGATTTACAACCATTGTTTTATTTTAAACATGCATTTAAAGTAAGACTTTGAGTTTGTTGCTTTGTTGAATATTCAGACTTAGAAAAATTGATAATGAGGAAATTAAATTTAAAAAAAATTCCCTACAGAAACACAGATGACAGGCATAGCTCTAAAATATTTATATCATAATCGCTCTGGTAACACTTTCGTTGGTTTGCACTTTTTAAATAATTTGTATAGGATATAGATAAACCCTTATTAAGGTGGATTATGTGGATTAAATCTTGGAGGAGAGACTTACAAGACAAATGGAGGGATTAAATAGGATTACTTGCAAATACATGAAAGTGGCAAACACAAGCAAAGGATTACGTTGTTGTTCACAGCATATGCACAGAGCGAAAAGATTGATCTTTTCCTCGGATGGGTCAGAAAACTGATACCGAACTTCTGAGATTTATTTGTTTTATTTTTTATGCGTTTTTCTTGTTGTGTACTGGTGTTAAACATAAAAAAGAATTTTGCAAAGTATTTGAAAATTATAAAGTTAAAGAATAGTTTCTGTCTAACTAGAAAGTCACACATAAATCCTATAATAATAAACAAATGTGTTCATTCCTTTTTTAGAGAGCTACTGTAATCTACCATGATAAGAGAACACAATGGTGGATGGTAGAAAATGTTTAAGTTTTCTATGAAATATAGGGATGAAAACCCCTTCTGTTTGAATTACTGTGACACTGAAATGCATAAAGTATTGGCTGAAATGCAGTAAAGTGGAGACATCAAGAGAAAGCATGTGGAATTCAAAAATTTGGTCCAGTTTCTTACATATTTTACAAGCCTAATTATTAAAATTTACCCTCAAAGTCTGGTTTCCTGTTTTCATGTTGTTTTTTCCTTCAGAGTCTTTAAGAAGACCAGTGGAAATGGAAACGTAAGTGGACCTAAAAAAAAAATGTTAACTATGGGATTGCCCAGTATAATTTCTACTCCTTCCAGCTCAAAGGTTTATGAACCATGGCAGCAGACTAACTGTGTTTACTTGTTTCTCTTAGATCGCCTTGTACTTGGCAAGAAGAGATTTTGTGGACCACGTGGATTCTGTCGACATAGTAGGTGAGTTTTGTGGGAGGGGATTCATGGTTGCACCTAATAAAACATATGCAAGGCCAGGATTTCTCATAACCCTAAGAAATGTTTATATAAAGTTATTGATAAAGATTTATTCTAATTTAAAGCTATTAAAAAGCTATCTACGTGCTGCTCAATAATATTTTAATTGGCTTTGAGGTTTCGCTCATCTTTTGAGTTCTTCGAAAATTCTCTATCATATTCTGGCAAGTCAAACAAAAAAAAATTATATTTAGTTAAGAAGAAGAATGGGGTAAAACTGAGATAATAACTTATACCTAAATCTGACAGAATATTGAATAATTACAAGCTCATATGCATATACACATTCCTTTGAAATAATATTAATTTATTCTTGTTTCCACTTGTTGTTTTCAGATGGGATAGTAAAGGTGGACCCCTCTGGTCTAAATGGCAGAAAAGGTACCAATACTCTACTTACAATCATAGAATAGAATAAAATACAGTAAGTGTATTCATTTGGGTTGCTAGGAGCAGCTACCATGATGGTAACCCATGAATTAAACAGACATGGACTGATCATTATAACTTTCTGCTGCAGTGTTTGTCTATCTGGCCTGTGCTTTCCGCTATGGAAGTGAAGACCTGGATGTTATCGGACTCTCCTTCAGGAGAGACATCTGGATGAAGAAAGTTCAGGTGTATCCACCTGCAGATGGAAATCCGACCAAGACACCAATCCAGGAATCCCTCCTGAAAAAAGTTGGCGACCAGGGGTGTCCCTTTTCTTTCCAGGTAGCAAACTTTACAAAACACAGAACTCAATAACCTTGTTATTATTTTGTATCACTAATAATCTGTTCTGTGTTTATCCTTTATTATTTCAGATGCCAACAAATCTCCCATGCTCGGTTTCTTTACACCCGGGGCCAAGTGATAACGGCAAGGTACTATACGGACCATTTTTATTTTATTCAATCTTATTTAGACGTATGATCTCTTGATTGAAACGGACTAAAATGTGTTTCAGGCTTGTGGAGTGGATTTTGAGGTCAAAGCATACGTAGCTAAGGAAGCAAGCAATCCAGATGAAGTCATTGAGAAAAAGTATGTCTTCACACTGTTGATCATATATTTTATCTTAAAAATACAACAAAATAAATGCTTGACTTTTGACCCGTTAACTTTTGTCTCAGGGATACCTGCCGTCTGATGATTCGTAAAATACAGTATGCACCGACCAACAAAGCCGGACCAAAGGCCGATATCTCCAAACAGTTCATGATGAGTGACAAACCAATTCATTTGGAGGCATCTCTGGAAAAAGAGGTATACCAACATTTTTACTCTAAAATGTTTAGCCTTCAAAAAAATCATGATGTGGCATAAGTTAAACATGTATGATTTGTTTAAGATTCACTACCACGGGGACCCGATCAGTGTCTTAGTGAAAGTCAATAACGAAACAACAAAAACCATTAAGAAAATTAAAGTCTCTGGTAAGAAACACCACAAAGAAGGTTGAATGACACTTTTAACTGATGCAAGATGCAGGAAATAGAAACAGAGAGTCTGACCATAAATAAAACATTATTTTTGTCTGTTTGCTTCCAGTGGAACAGCTAACAAGTGTAGTCCTCTACTCATCTGACACCTACACCAAGGAGGTGTGCTCTGAGGAGTTCGGGTAAGGGTTTCCTTATTTTCAAATGGGATCAGTAACTTCACATGTGAATCAAATTCAAATCAAATTCATATATATTACATTTCAAACTCTTAGCATTTTGCAAATAAACAATAGTTGTGATGTGAATGAACTTTACAACACTTCAGTTCCACTTTTCTTTCAGAAACATGTATATAATTCAGAGACAAGTGCAGATTCAAATGCTGGTACAAGTTAATCAAATTTAGTTTAGAATGTAAATTGGGAAAAAGAGTATCTATCTAAGGCAGACAAGCTTGTTACAGAGACTAATTGATATATATGTCTCAGACACGTCTATTACAGCAATCCTACAGTAGACAACAAAATCTTGGTTTATCTCTTCGTAAATATAAAAAAAAGATGAGCATACTTTGACATTTGTTTATTTCAACTTTCAACACAGAGAAAATATTGCTGCAAACTCTACCTTCGAGAAGTCCTTTCAAATTACCCCTGTCCTGTCCAACATCAAGGAGAAGCGGGGGCTTGCCGTAGATGGAAAGCTGAAAGATGAGGACACCAACTTGGCATCCACAACGCTGTAAGACAAATCTACTTTCTCATTGAAGCAAGGAGCTTAGAGTGTGTCCAGGAAGGATTTTCATCCTCTTAATGAATGGCACTGATGCAGCTATACACGGTTTCATCCACTTAACACAAATCTTCAAGCTTTAAAAAGGTAAACTATTCCTGTCTCATTGCAGGAGCCAAGGGGATAAGGAGATGCAGGGAATCCTTATCCACTACAAAATCAAAGTTACTGTAACAGCGTCTGGAGGAGGGTAAGGTTTCACTGAACCAATAATAGGAACAGAAGAAGCTTTTATTCTTTGAGACAAGCGTGAACCTACAATCAATTCCTTGTTGCTCATTCTCCATTTCTTCTCTTCTGGAAGCTTGCTTGGTGGCCTGACAGGAAGGTACATGGATTCCTTCATTTGTTGTCTTCTAATAAACTACATTTCATTTCATTTTTCTAACAGTGAAATGTTTCCATTTCAGTGATGTTGTCGTGGAGCTTCCTTTGACTTTGATGTCACCAAAACCTGCAGGTCAGTGAAGTGTTGTACATCAAGTAGGAATTAGAACACTTTATGCTGATGACTAACATGATCTTTCTGCACTTTTTGTCCTATTTACTGCATGCTGTCCTCATGCACTGAATAGAAGTGTAAGTACAAAAACTCTCTTTGCTGCATGTATAAAAAGAAAATCATGGTTGTAATCTGGTTTTCTTGTCTTATTTGTAACTAGGGTTCTATGAACTAGAGCCAACTCGATCAAAAAATCTATAAAGTTCAGATGAGGTTAGTTCAGGTGCACTTTATTATTACTAATCAAGAGTAATGATCGATGCTAAATTAGGAACTCAAACTAAATTTTTAATCTTTAAATGTATTTAGACACCATGTACAGATGGTCACTGTATTCGTTAAATTAAAACCTGACTATAAATATATATATATACAGTGGGAAAATAAGTATTTGAACACCCTGCTATTTTGCAATTTCTCCCACTAAGAAAAAATGGAGGGCGTCTGAAATTGTCATTGTAGTTGCATGTCCACTGGGAGAGATACAATATCAAAAACAAATCCAGAAATCACAATATATGTTTTTTTTAACTATTTATTTGCATGATACAGCTACCAATAAGTATTTGAACATCTGTCCATCATCAAGGATTCTGACCCTCAAAGACCTGTTAGTTTGTCTTCAAAATGTCCACCTCCACTCCATTTATTATCCTAAATTAGATGCACCTGTTTGATGTCGTTAGCTGCATAAAGACACCTTTCCTCCCCATACAATCAGTAAGAATCCAACTACTAACATGGCCAAGACCAAAGAGCTGTCCAAAACACTAGACAAAGAATTGTAAACAAAGTTCCAAAAGGCTGAAAAGGGCTACAGGAAAATTGCCAAGCAACTTGGTGAAACAAGGTCACCGAGCTAAATATGGTTATCAAGTTCCCTCTGACTGGGGCTCCATGCAAGATCTCCCCTCGTGGGGTCTCAATGATCCTAGAAAAGGTGAGAAATCAGCCCAGAACTACGTGGGAGGTAAAGGTCAATGACCTGAAAAGAGCTGGGACCTCCGTTTCCATGGTTACTATTGGTAATATACTAAGACGTCATGGTTTGAAATCACACATGGCATGGAAGGTTCTATTGCTTAAACCAGCACACTTCTTAAGTTTGCCAATGACCACTTGGACAATCCAGAGGAGTAATGGGAGAAAGTCATGTGTTCAGAAGATACCGAAATAGAACTTTTTGGTCATAATTCCACTAACCGTGTTTGGAGAAAGAAAAATGAAGTACCATCCCAAGAACACCATCCCTACTGTGAAGCATGGGGGTGATAGCATCATGCTTTGGGGGTGTACTGCTCCGTATTAAGGAGAGGATAACCGAGGCCATGTAGATTTTGCAGAGCAACCTCCTTCCCTCAGTTAGAGCATTGAAGATGGGTCGTGGCTGCCTCTCCCAATATGACAATGACCCGAAGCACACAGCCAGGATAACCAAGGAGTGGCTCTGGAGGAAGCATATCAAGGTACTGGTGTGGCCTAGCCAGTCTCCAGGCCTAAACCTTTCTGCCATCATTGTGTATGGTAGACGATACGTTTTTCTATATTATTCTGATTGTAAACCCAATAGAGTATCTTAGGAGGGAGCTCAAACTCTATGTTACTCAGCAACAGCCCAGAAAACCTTTTGATCTAGAGAAGATATGTGTGGAGGAGTGGGACAGAATACCTCCTGCAGTGTGTGCAAATCTGGTGAAAAACTACAGGAAACGACTGACCTCTAATTGCAAACAGCATGTCTACTGTACCAATTATTAACATTGATTTTCACAGGTGTTCACATACTTATTTGCAGCTGTTACATACAACTAAATAGTAAAACAATCAGACATTGTGATTTCTGGGTATTTTTCATTTGTTTCTCACAGTGGACATGCACCTACGATGACAGTTTCACACCACTCCATGATTTCTAAGTGGGAGAGCTTGCAAAATAGCAGGGTGTTCAAATTTATTTTCCTCACTGTATATGTATGTGTAAAAAGAAATAATATGCATCTTATTATGAAAATGCTTTAAAAAATGTTTACTTGATCAAAATTTGACTCATTAAATGATTAAGAATTTGTTTTTCATGTTCGTCCTCATCCTGATGTTGGTATCTACTTTATTAACAGAACCGATGTCACAGTTGATCCTGTGGAGGCATAAAGAAAAGGAAAATCAACAGGGAAAACCAAGGAACTCATCACCAATGAAGAACACACACACGGCACAGTCTGTGCAAGCAAACAATTTTCCTGTTTTCCATGTAAATAATATTTTTTACTGTAAATTACACTCAAGGCTTAATTATGGAATAACTATGTATAATTTTTCTCCTGAATGTTATTATGTCTAAAGTATTCTGGACAATTGTGAAAAGCTCTTTAGACTATAAGAGACCTCTCTGCAAATTCTCTAAATGGAAATGCAGAGCTTAATTTGTTTGTGTAGAATTTTGTGTCATTAGAACAGCAATTAAGCTTACATGTTTCAGATGAATGTATTGACATTACTTGTTACTCATTACACATTACTTGTTACAGACAAATAAACTAAGAAAATCCTCCAAAAAAAACTTTGTAACTTTTTTCTTCTGTATGTTAATTTTTTAATATACATTTAAGAACTACCTTAATGTAAAGATGAAAGATAACAAATGTAAAATAAGAAAAGAAAGGGAAGATGTTAAAAATTCAACCCTACAAGACAAAAGTTTGCTCTTTTTGATAAATTGCAATCAGCTGAAACAAGGTACTTACTAATACTGAAAAGAGGTACTTTACTTTTGTCATCGCTGTTTGAGACTAAAAGTATTTCTTTTTTTCTTTTTTTTTGTTAGATCTGATTATCAAAATTAACTACATTTATTAAATGGATATAGATGTTAAATGCCAGCAGAATGTTTTTTTTTTGTTTTTTTAAGATGTTGGTGTTTCTTTTGCTTTAATTTCACTAGTTTACAGTAAATACATTTCCTTGGTAATAGAATTGGCTTTGAAAGAAATGCATTAAACTAGAGCTGCAACTAACATTATTTTGCAAATCAGTTAATCTGTCAAATGATTTTTTCGATTAATCGGATATCAAATGGTTCCTTAAAGAAGATTTCTTACAGAATAAGATCAGGTCAATCTAAAACTTTTCGACTTGAGGAGTTCTGGATAGAGCATATTGACAGATGAAAAGATTTTTTTTATAGCTGAAATGCAAAATATTGATATATAATCTCACAATTTTCTTGGAATTACTGCTCTAAGCAGGCAGCTCGGTCAGCTAAAGGCACGTTTTAGAGTCTCTACTCTCCAGTTAATGATAAATCGGTTACTAAAATTAGTTGACAATTATTTCAATAAGCCATTAATCACAATTAATCCGATTAACTGTTTCAGCCCTACGTTAAACATTTCTATGAATAGCCTGCTACTGCTCTGGCCCATTTATTTTAACATTACTTCATCTTTATGTAGTAACTTGCTCACGCACCTTTTGCTCACAAATTTTTAATTGGAGCTTTATGATGGCCACAACAGCTACCTCATGGATTTTAAGTCACTGTGAAACTAAAATGATAGCATTGTGCATTTGGAAGATCTATTGGTGCCCAGGCTTTAACTTGATGCTTGATGTCTTCAAATGTCGCTTCAATATTTCCTGATAATTGTATTTCCTTGGTATCTTTTTTATGATGCTTCCACCCCCATACTTCACTTTAGGAATGTATTTTTGAGGCTTTCAAAGTGGGCCCTTCACCATGATCTGCATTGCTAATTTTAACAAATTATTAGCAATGAGTGATATAAAGCCAGGACAACCCCACATGTTTACATTTGTTTATATAAAAAATAGGTGGCACTTTTAAACATCTGGAAATTCTATAAGGATAAACAAGCCATGGGGAAGTCTATCACGGCTGGATATATGGCCTTTTTTTAAATACCAAACATACTGCCAAAGCAAAAGGAGCAAATTTTGTGTGGTGCCACCCTCTCCACTTAAAAAAAAATGCACATACACAACCCTGTACCCGCTCCCTAGAGGGAATTTGCGTGCAAGAGCATGCACCAGCCCATTTCTCCTCGTACACGCTCTGTTTAAAAGTCACTGCTTGCATCACTCGTGCAGCTTTCTTTCCAAAAGAAGATTTGCAATTTTTCCACCATGTCAGGCTCACCATCGGTAAGTGAAAATGGGGACCAGTAGGTAGAACAGCCTTACCTAAACATATCACCAGAATGATTGACAGTTAGGAGGACCACTTATTTTGATGATCCACCTGTAAAAAGAACATCCTCCACTATAGCTTTAACTGTATGCTTGTCTATGTGTACTACCCCATCACAGAAATCCTTGTTTGTGTGAAAATGCTACTTGCCAAAGCATTTCTGATTTATACTACATAGGTAAGCAGGCTTCCATTTTGCAAAAATGTGTAAAAAAAAAAAACAAACAAAAAAAACAGAGGCCTCCTAAAGGCAATACGTGATTGTTATGCCTTTCCAAGGTTGTTAAAAGAAATAGAAATATCATCTAATGTCAGATTCTGAAATTCAAAAAAGAATTCTCGTGTTTCAAGTATGTTGCAAATTTAAAAAACTGGAAATCTTACCTGATCTAAAGCAGGAAAAAAAAAACTTTGTATTGTTTAATGTCTGAAAGTTTATGTAAACACATGTTACGCCGCATGTACAATAGTTTGGTATAAATAAGAACCATTGTCATCTCATAATGCTGTATACTGTGCTCTTTCTCTTTACACGGAGTCAGCTGCATGTATTATTATGAATAGAAGGAATTGTAAGTTGTAGTAGTAGTACTGTGTGCTTTAACCTTCATTATTTGATCAATATTTTCATTTACTTTAAACAGCTGCAAATACACTGCAGCACAAACTAAAAACTATTTTCCTTTTCAAAAGATATTGTATTGTAAACTTTACAGTTTTTTGTTGTTTTTTTATCTCTCCTCTATAGAAGAGGATTATGTGCCACTAAAAAAAAAAAAACAAGTTAACTGATATTTACATTTTATTTCAGTTTAATATGGGAAAAAAGACATAATTCTGAGAAAAATTTCAGAATTCTGATTCTTTTTTCCCAAATTAAACTGAAATAAAATGTAAAAATCAGTTAACTTATTTTATATCTTTTCGTTGCCCTAATCATCTTCCATGCTCCTCTGTTGCCTCTAGGTTGCGCTGTTTCCCCACTCTGCATTTAAGAAAACAAAGCGCAGGCTAGTGCAGGATAAAGATTCTCGCGTTGGTCCTCCCTAGTCTAGACATCACATCACTAGCAAAGTCTGCTAATTTAGCTGTATATTTTTTAACAAAATGTCAACCACGACTGGGGGCGGAGAGTTTGGCAACCCTCTGCGGAAATTTAAGTTGGTCTTTTTGGGCGAACAGAGTGGTAAGCGATGTTCTTTTAAAAAGTACTATTGTAAGATAGGGCAATTTGGAAATAAGTGTAAAGATTAGCCTTCCAGCTAGCTTCGGGTTAGCTCGTCACTCGCTTATGGGTTAAAGTTACAAGTTAGTATCAGTGTCTAACAGAGATATTGGATTATAAATAATAGTTTTAGAAACGTTAGAGTGAACAAATGTAGAAAAAGATTAGCAATTTGTCCTTTTTCGACAATGGTGATGATGTCATTGAGTATCTACAATTCGCCGTTAAGCTAGCCAGACACCTTGTAGTTGGTCAAATAACTATAAAAGCAATAAAAACAGAGTTTTGGTGCTGATTAAAACGTGTATATATGTCTATTGACTGGTTAATCGTCTAACTTGGGTCATGTTTTAGATACCAGTAGCGGTTATGCGTTCAGAACTATCCCACCGGTTTAATGTTAGCTAGCTAGCTGTTTCCAAGCTAATGTGCATGAAACATTGTTTTAAATTGTAGTCAACTGCATTCGTTGTACGTTTGGATGTTTCTAAATTATCTGAAAATATTGCCGTTCCTCAAAAAGCACATGTATAAGTTAGTGAAAGAGTTTGGTCTCTTATGTGTCATGTTAGCATGTAGCTAGCTATTAGCAGGCAGTATCTGACAGAGCCACGTCGGCCACTGGGCTAAGTGGTCGGCCTTTATCTCGCTGGCTATCTTCGATCTTTGCGGCCAGATGCTGTCCAGTGTGACTTAATATTAGACATATATACTGAACTTAAACATCGGAGTGTTGCGTTGAATGCAATCTAATACAAATGTAGGCATTTAAATGTTGAACAATTTGTGGCTCCACCCTTATTGCCAGCTCAGCGTGTGGGTTCATCAGTAAACTCCCATCGCTGCTGTTCTTTTCTGTATGACACCACCTCAAAATACGTCTTTAAGTTAATGGCACGGTTCAGGCTTTGTTCTGATGTTATCTCAACTATTTCTAATTTGTATTTGAAATGTTGTTTATCTTTACAGTTGGGAAGACCTCACTCATCACTAGGTTTATGTATGACAGTTTCGACAACACTTACCAGGTACAACTAAATATGATTCATGGTTTGAATATTTTTCTGAATTTTCTCTACTATTAATAAATGTTCATCTAAGCCAGACTTTTAGGGTTAGTGCTAACCATGGGACTGTCCCCACTGTGTGTTTTGCTTAAAATTTGCCTGTAGCCATTCATTTATTTTGTCACAAAAAAAAAACACATTGGAATGTTTATTTAATGTAACTTAATAAGTTAATTAAGCATTTATCAGGAATGCAATTAATCGTCCCATTATAAATGTTTGAATATTAGCTGGATGAAACCTAAGGACCCATTGTTTTAAAAATGAACGTAAATGGCATCATATTTTCAGCAGGTCCTAAATTTGGAAGATTTGGAAGTAGCAGCAGCTATATTTAAATTTTTGCATATGGTCAAAAGGTTAAATTACCTATTTATATTTTTGTTTGTTTAAAATACAATCATTTCACCCTGTCTTTAGTTTCTGTGAGGTAGGCTAGAACCAGAACAAGCTACAGCTGATAAAGACCAGGTGAAAGTAGACTGAGGTGGTATAGAATGTTACGTTTTTGACTCTGGGATTCATGTTCTATATATTGCTCTAATCTTATGTCCTTCAACTGTTTATTTATGCTTATTTATTCTAAACTGAAGTGCTTTCTGAATATTGCATTTCTGCTTAGATTTAGTTAATTGGGGGCACTTTATCTGATCTAAAGTAGGTAGGAATAAAAATTTGCCATGACAATATCAGTATATCGGTATACGCCTATTTAATTCTTTGCTTTTGCAAATTCTCAGCTGGTCATTCATGGCCTGGCAGACACAAATCTAGCTTAATTCAGAGGTGTCCAGACATTCACTGAGTTTTTCTGAACAGAAAAATTTTATTTTTCTTCCTTATATTCACATCTGTTCTACCTGCAGTTTTGTCAATGTTAGCTTTATAAGGTGGAAACATTTGCTCTCTTGAAACTTTCCATCTGGTTTAATATTAAAATACTATTAAGTATTTTCATTGTCCAACGTTGCTTTCTTTAATTTCTTGTTCTTAAGTATATTACCTGAAGAATATTATTTGGTTATTGTCCACTAGGGAAATAATCATATTGAATGTCTATAGTTTGACCCATATTTTGTGTTTTTTATCTGCTTATATGAAAAACCACAAGAATGAAAAGGGGCATCCAAATGTTTACCCAGATTAAACCTGTCTGTCTATAAGCAGTGCTGCCAGATATGTTCTTTCAGTATTGAAGCATTTATCTGAATCCCTTCAAACCCTGGCAGTGACCACCAAATTCAGAACCATAAAGACCATGGTTCTCCCCTGCAGAATTTAGCGTAAAGGGCCGTTACACTAAAAGTTTTTAAAAATTAGACCCATGGTAAAGAGCGTAACGCCTGCAGAAACAGTCATTTTATACATTTACCTTTACACATATACCTGAGAAACCTGTCTGATTGAGGATCTCAAGATACTGTTATGAAAACATTTAGACCCCTGCTTGCCCTACATAATTCATATTTTGTCATCATCTCTCACTGAGTCATGTGCGCTCCCTCCAGCAGAAAGAGAGAGTGCAGCAATTAAAGGAAAGGGTGGAAAGGCCATAGACAGGTTCTAAAGGATTCCCAAACAGCTGGCCTGTCAAGTTGAACCAGCCGGTGGTCAGTGTTTTCTTCTACCCCATAAAAAGTATCATCAGTGCTGGGCCAGTGTGTAGCTGCTCCCAACTCAGAGCTGCAAGTAGTGTCTAACTGGGTCAATCTGATATTTTGCATTTTTGGGGAAGGTATGTTCGGGCCCTCCCTATATGAAGCCAACAAATGGCTATAAAAAAGAAAGGAGAAAGGGATGGGTGAGGAAGCGCAGAAGAAAAAAAATATTTTAAGTCCATTTTCTTTAGCAACTCCCCCACACTCTCAGAATATCCTGCTTAGATCCCTAAAGACAGTGAGAGTATAATGTTTACATCAAATATAAAACCAGCTTCACCGTTACAGTATACTCTCCCCCTGTCTGTCTTCTATTTTTTTTTTTTATCTAAGCATCTGAGTCCTTATGTTCAAAACATGATTGATAATAGAAAACAATCCATCAAGCAAAAGCATTTTGATAGCACAAAACACAATCCAGCAGCTTGCCAAATGATGGGTTATAGATATGTTATTAAAAATGGCATTTAATTGATATCTTGATATTCTCATCTAATTTATATAATGCTTGTTTTACAGGCAACAATCGGTATTGACTTTTTGTCAAAAACCATGTACCTAGAAGATCGTACGGTAAGCCATTGTTTTGTGTTGCATTCGTCGCACCCATAGGTACTTATTAAACTCCTAGGAAGCATGCATCTGCTTTCTATTTAGTAGCCACAATTTATTCCATCTCATCATTTCACATTTTGGTATTACACTGTCCTAGATTTTTGTCATTCATTTTCATTATAAAAAAAAAAATATGCTCATATTTTTATTTCCCATCATTACTGTTACATTTTTTGTTTCCTTTCCATCCCCCCTGGCTTGATCATGAAATCCCCCCCACAAACATGGTCCCACATTTGTATCACGGCTGGCCACAGATTCGGCTGCAGCTCTGGGACACAGCCGGACAAGAACGTTTCCGCAGCCTCATCCCCAGTTACATCCGCGACTCAGCTGCCGCTGTGGTGGTTTATGACATAGCCAGTAGGTATCATGGCCTTGCCTCTTTCATTGTCCTTCGCTTATGACATGGAAGGGCAAAAAAATCCCAGCATTTGGCAGAGTAACAAACTTACTTCAAGGCTGCATGATGAGACTGTTTGCATCAGCTGTGGTTATTCTAAAGTGAAGCCTCTGACAGTAACCGGGAGCACCTGTGCTGTCTTTAATAAGGCTGATAGAATAAATGTCTATCAGCATCACTTTATGTGCTGAGATTACTTGAAACTACTATAAGAATGATCTCATAGGGTCTTCTCTCACACGTCTTGAATGCATAACAGTCATCTCAGAGCTTTCTGCACCTAAACTATTCAAAGCTGCTGCTCTATTTTTTTTTTTCTTTGCTGCTTTGCTTGCAGATCTTTAAAATCAGTCCTCTCTTCTTTCTTTTCTTCCAATGCCTTCCTTTATTCTTTACTCTTATTGTCCTCTTCTCCTGGTATTCCAATCCTCAGGTCCGGCTCCAGCTGTGGGACACTGCTGGACAGGAGCGCTTTCGTAGCCTAATTCCCAGCTACATCCGTGACTCTACCATTGCTGTGGTTGTTTATGACATCACCAGTGAGTCAGGGCTGTGCTTTTAACTTCCTGTTGGGGCCGAGAGCAATTGGAAGGAAACTTTTTGCAATTTATCTGTCCTGAATTCTGCAATATTTTCAGAACTCTCTGTGTATTTTCACTCTGTAGAACATTTCTGCTTACTAACATGATTTCCAGCTTGCATAAAAAAAATCTTCCTTTGTTTTGAAGTGAAGCACCAGCCAATGCTTAGTTTTGATACAGTGCCTTGCTAAAGTATTCGGCCCCCTTGAACTTTTCGAACTTTTGCTACATTTCAGGCTTCAAACATAAATATCACTTGTAATTTTTTTGTCCACAACAAAGTGGGATGCAATCATGAAGTGGAGCGAAATTTATTGAATATTTTAAACTTTAAAAAACAAAAAAACGAAGACTTGCAAAATGAATCGGCCCTTTTTAGTGCATCGAACTCTCTCCAGAAGTTCAGTGAGGATCAATGAATGATCCAATGTTAAAATAAATCATTAATAGATTCCACCTGTGTGTAATCAAGTCTCCGTATAAATGCTCGATTATGAAAAACAAAGATGCATACCAGGCAGGTCCGAGATACTGTTGTGGAGAAGTTTAAATAAGACCACTGTGAATCCGCCCCTCTAAACTTTTGGATCAAACAAGGAGACTGATCAGATATGCAGCCGAGGGGCCCATGATCACTCTTGTTGAACTAGATTTACAGCTGAGGTGGGAGACCATAGGACACCAATCAGTCGTATACTGCATAAATCTGGCCTTTATGGAAGAAAGCCATTTCTCAAAGATATCCATAAAAAGTCTCATTAAAATTTTGACACAAGCCATCTGAGAGACAAAGCCAACACGTGGAAGAAGGTGCTCTGGTCAGATGAAACCAAAATCAAACTTTTTTTGGCAATAATGCAAAACGTTGTTTGGCATAAAAGCAACACCGCTTATCACCCTGAACACCCCTACATCCCTGATTTCAAACATGGTGGTAGTAGCATCATGGTTTGGGCCTGCTTTCTTCATCTTCAGCAGGGACAGGGAGGATGGTTAAAATTGATGGGAAACTGGATGGAGCCAAAAACAGGACCATTCTGGAATAAAAACCTGTTAGTCTGCAAAGCACCTGAGACTGGGACAGAGATTTATCTTCCAACAAGACAATGACTCAAAACAGAAAGCAAAATCTACAATGGAATGCTTCACAAATAAACATAGCCAGGTGTTAGAATGGCAAAGTCAAAGATCAGACATTAATCTAATTGAGAATCTGTTGAAAGAAATGAAATCTGCTGTTCACTAAAGCTCTCCATCCAACCACACTGAGCTCCGGCTGTTTTGTAAAGAAGAAAGGGCAAAAATGTCCGTGTCTCAATGAGCAAAACTGATAGACATACCCGAAGCAACTTGCAGCTGTAATCGCAGCAAAAGGGGGCGCTACAGAGTATTAACTAAAGGGGGCTGAATACATTTGCACACCCATTTTTTTTTTTGTTGTTGTTTAAAAGTTTAATATATCCAATAAATTTCCTTCCGCTTCATGATTGTGTCCCACTTGTTGATTCTTCACAAAAAATTTCAATTTCATATATTCATGTTTGACACCTGAAAAGTGGCAACAAGTTCAAGGGGGCCTACTACTTTCGCAAAGCACTATGTGTGTTAGAACGAGCCTTATTGCTTTGAGGTTTATAGCAGCAAATGTCAGCAGTAACTTCTTTGTTTTTATTTGCAGATCTTAATTCTTTCCAGCAAACCTCGAAATGGATTGACGATGTGAGGACAGAGAGGGGAAGTGATGTAATTATTATGCTTGTCGGGAACAAAACAGACTTGGCAGATAAAAGGTAGAGAATTATTTATGGTTGTACAAGAATTGTATTTAGTCATTACTAAAAAACATGCATGGTATTTTTTTTCATTCTGCAAGTGTATCTCATTGAGATCGATATGTTTCAGGAATTAAAATATAACCCTGCTTAGTTTTTAGATTCATTTTACAGAGTGATATATTTCACATATTTGTTATTTTTTGTGATCAAGGCTGGCAGTTAATTGAAACCCTAAAGTTTTAGCTTTTTTTGTCTGACATCAGTGAGATTTTTGTAATTATTTTATGTTTTCCTGTGACAACACCGAAGATAAACCCCTTAAACATTCAGTGCACAGCTTGTATAACAACATAGTTTCATATCCATTCAAAATAACTCCTCACTTGGCCATTAAGCTTTAAGATGCTGGTGGGAAAAGTAAGTACACCCTTAGTATAAAAAAAAAAATAAATAAAATCCAAATTGTGCCCATGTGTTGTGTGACCACAATGAATAGACGTCACTTAACAGTTTTCTACATGCTGGGTATCTGTGTTGCTTATGTAGCTTTCCTTGCCACACTTCCCATGAATAAGTTTGGATATATCAGTCTATAAATAGAAATAAAAATAGATGGTTTGTTTTAGGAAGTATAGAATAGCCCCAAAAATCTGTCTCTATGGCATCCTCCACCCGATTGCTCTTTAAGGCTGTTAAGGAAGCAGAGGATCTCCATCACATTTCATTTTTATGTAGAGTTCTACCCTTCTCATCAAAAGTAAAACAAGTATTTGAATTACATCACTCTGTGTGATTTATTTGCATAGTGAGAAGTTTTACTGAATTACTGCAAGAGAAGACATTTTTATTTAGATTTTTAATTATTTGAGAGCAGGTCGTATAGCTAAAAGGAAAATGTGAGGTGTTGAGTTCTGCAGTAGATGAACCAAAGCCTGGGATCCCTGCATTCATCCCTTTAGTGCATTCTCACCCAGTTCTGGCTTCATTGTTGTGTTTCCCTTTTTATTGCTGTTCAAGAACTTTTTTATTTTTTTTTTTGCGAACACATTTGTGTTTCCCTTTCATTGTTATCCTTATGAATTCCCAGTCTGGTATGCTTTAATTTTTATTTTATTTTTTGTTGTCATTTTGATTTGATTATTTATTTTGTGCATGTTTATCCTTCATCTCTCCTCTCCACCGTATTTTTGCCTCCCTCCCCCCCTCTCTCCCTGGGACCATGGTAGGCAGGTTTCTGTTGAGGCGGCAGAGAGGAAAGCTCGTGAGCTCAATGTGATGTACATAGAAACCAGTGCCAAGGCGGGTTATAACGTCAAGCAGGTTGGTGTTCAGCAGCTTCCGGTGTAACTGTTATTTACTGCAGGGGTCATAATTCTAAATAGGCCAGTGAGAAAAGCCAGGTTGTGAAGCCCTCCTTTTTGTGTACACCA
This sequence comes from Cyprinodon variegatus, assembly GCF_000732505.1. NCBI lineage: Eukaryota > Metazoa > Chordata > Actinopteri > Cyprinodontiformes > Cyprinodontidae > Cyprinodon > Cyprinodon variegatus. The sequence continues at coordinate 127,365 of NW_015151741.1, forward strand.
TAAATGTTTAACTTTATAATCACAAAGTTGATTTTCTTCTCTTTGGTCTTTACTCAACATAGTAGCCTGACTTCTTTTGTCTGTTCGTCTCCCAGCTGTGAACTAATCCCTCATGTTGAGCTCTTCTTTTCTCTTTTTCATTCCTTTTCCTTTTTGGTTCTTCCTCTTTGCGACCTTTCTTTTCTATATCTTTCTTTGTCCAACGCCCGCCTCTGCTTCTGCCGGAGCAGACAGATCACCACGGAGGAGGGTGAGCAGAGGGCTAAGGAACTGAATGTCATGTTCATTGAAACCAGCGCAAAGACTGGCTACAATGTCAAACAGGTAGCATATCTGTGTCTTGAGGCTAGTTCTGTTTTCTCAATCAACATTTAACTCCTCCCCTTGTTTCCGTCTTATTCTGCATCTTGACTTGTCTTTATCATGCAAAACCTGTGACTTTGTATCTGTCTGCCGTTTCGCATTTAGAGGCACTGCCAACATTTTTGTTCTTCCACACAGTTGCACTGATACTTTGGTATTTTTGCATGTTTGAAGCCTCTTAAAAACATTTTTAAGAAGATTTCTCAGAATTAAGATTTTAGCAGACATTTTCGTCTTGGTGTTTAGATTATGTATTCTTAAATTTTTAGTTTATGTGAAATTCTTTCACATTGATAAAACATCAACTTATTCTGACCACAAATACTAAGTCGCTAGAAAGAAATTAAAAAACTTAAATCGGTTAAATTTGAATCGTGTCCTGGATTTCTCGCATCCTAAATGTTCTTTATTGCTGTGTAGTAGCACGTTTTGTAGGTAATACATCTTTTTAATGTGATTGTATGATCTAGAAATTGCTTCACCATTTGTTGTATTTATGCAGCTGGATTTATTTTGTTTTTATGTAATGTGAACCATTGTCTATAAAGATGATTTACTGAAATGGAACATAAAAGACCTTTTTTTTGGAAGGGAAAAAACTTTCTTTTTTACATGTTACAGAAAGCTCAACGTGTGATCTAAGCATAATGGTACTTTAAAAATGTTTTAACTGAGATATACTTCACTGTTGAACTATTTTCTAATTTGTTATAAACTGATGTAAAAAATATATGTCGATTTGATCCTTTTAGTCTGACCTGTGTATTTATTTTTTATTTAACCTGGTAGCTAAGGTTGGACATTTGGGAAAACATGAGACTTTTTTTTTTTTTTTTTTTTTTTAAACATACAAATAATTCTGATTAAATTCCTCTGTTTGTTCAACACACACCCATATATATATATATATATATATATATATATATATATATATATATATATATATATATATATATATATAGCAATTGTCAGAGGTTTTGGCAGTTTATAGATTTAGATATGAATAGAGTAGGGAATGTCTTAAACCTGTGATTAAGGTGATTTGTTGTTAAAGTTTTTCTTGTTGTTTCATAGCTGTTCCGACGTGTTGCTGCTGCGTTACCTGGGATGGACAGCACACCGGAGAAAAGCAAAGAGGACAGTATCCTTTTGTGTTAATTTAAATTGAAATGTAGTTTTCTGAGAACATAAAAATGTTGATTGTTTCCATTTGATTGCTCTTGTTCAGTGTAGTATCATAAAAGCCTTGCTGCAGAGTTAGGCTCAAAACTCAGCACTTTAGAGCTTTAAAACTTATTTGGAATCTTGAACCTCTTTAAGAATTTTATTTTGAAAAAATTCTTAGATGCTATTTCTTTTTGCTGCTATATGTATGTCTATTGATAACTAGAAACTTGGTTTGCAGTTTTATTTTAGTAGAAATGTGCAAACTCATTTTGGAAGAAGAAATGAATCAGCAGAAGTTCAGAAAGCACCCTGAAAACAACTTTTTAAAAACCCAAGGCTTTTATTTTAAGGACTTTCAACGAAAAGAAGTTTAAGAGTTCAAATTAATCTTTCCAATCGCTGCTGTAGGGCCATCAGGGTGTTCTATACCTAATCTTACCCAGTTTATAGAAATCCTCTTTTAATTTGTAAGCTTTATTTGGAAAGCCTTCCAAAAATCATTGATGAAAGCCAATTAGGAATTTGGATAGTGCTGTAATATTAACAGTAAATAGGACTCATCTGTTCTTACCACATTAGTGAGCTTTGCACCAACAGTATGTTCTGTTTTTTTGCATCTCATAGCTGAGGGATTCTTGAGGTCATTATTGCTTAACTCTGCTTCTCCCAGTGATCGACATCAAATTGGAGAATAAGCCAGAGATGACTGTTACCGAGAGCAGCTGTTCATGCTAGTACACCTCGGCCCCACCCAGCCTGTTTCCTCCCCACCAACAGCTTGTCTCTCAGTGGCCACTCTCCACCCATGGCAGCCTGCCACTGGGATGGAGGACCTATCTTTATTGAGGTTCTTTGTTTTGTTTTCCTTCCCTTCTTAACTCAGTGACTTTTCAAAGTAACCGTGTGGATGTGCATTACTGTATTGAATCTGATTATCTTTGGGAAAATAGTTGAGAAACAAACATTTAAAAACAACAAAATAATTTAAACATGTTCAGATTTTCATTCAGTTGCATGACATTATATAAGACTGCAGACTGACGAAGCGAACCACGTCGGGTTTATGCACAGTGCAGGATCTTAGTGCTGTTTCTCTTGTTGTAAAGGTAACATGCTTTCGAATATTTAAATGACTGCAAGGGTTAATTCTTAATTCAATAATGTTTTATCTTGGACGCCTCATTTGTCATATTTCCTATTATATTTTAAGGAAGTAGAAACCCACCCTTATATCATCTTAAAGCCATGATGATATATTTAGCTAAAACGAGTCTTTTACATTTAAGCAGAGGAACTGTTCTCTCCTTTATATTCATCCTTAGAGTTAAGTTGCCAAATTCATCAGTTGTGACCAAATTAGGAAAACAGCAGTGCTGGAAAAGGATGAGTAAAATGAAACAAGAGTTTAATGAAAGGGATTTTTTTTAGGTTACTAACCCTAAGCTCTGCATTAAAACTATCAGCTTTAAATGTTAAATTCGCTGCCCGCATACTAACATATCTGAGGAAGATGGTGGTCGTGATGTGAGGCAGCCCTCCACGTCATCGATAGTTTGTGTTGTGCTGATCACACTGTTGTAAGAACATGCAGCATGCTAACCATGCAGGATTTCTACGGATAAGAACACAGATGCCTTTGCTTGTTTGTTCACCATGTTGTGCACTGAATCAAGCCACAATATTGTAAATTATCAGAGGAGCCCGTTGACTGGTTCATGGCTTCACTAGTTGTCTTTGTAGAGCTGTTAGTCAGGTAGAAGTCCTCAGATAACGGCTAAAGCTTACTAACACCCTCACTGTAAAAAGAGAAATGTGCAGAGAAGTTAGCTGCAGCATCTTTAATTGTGTTGCTATTGCCTGCGTAGGACCGTTGTTTTTATGCATTTATTTATTTTGTAACTTGGACTTAACAGCTGACCTTCTTGAGCTTGACCAAAAGTACTGCCACGCATGTTGGAAGTTTATTTATTGTGTGTGTTCGCTAGAGCTCTACGTAAAGGTGACTGTTTTTTGTTGTTTTTTTTTTAACCTGGCAGCGCTTTCCCTCCTGTGCACTCTGTAGCTATACAGTCACAGGTGAAGTCAGCAACACACACAGTCTTAACACAATAAAATAAACTAGACGGAGCACAAAAAAAGATAAAAGGTCATTGGATGTTGCTTGTTTAAGAATGTGGGCGTTTTGAAATGGTCTCTAAGGTTTGAGTGTTTATTTACTTCACGAACAAACAGTTTATCTTGACCCGCTCTTCTATTACTTGTCACTGACTACATACTTAGCTTTGTGCTATTCTGAAATGTGTATGTTCGATTTGAAATCTGATGTCTACTCGTGTTTAGCAACGGTTGTGTGAATAATGTACTATTACTTATCTTATGTATAAAAAGGAGAGTTAATGAAACACAAGTGTAGGCATATCACGTGGAATAAAATAAAAATATTTCACCCAAATGTTAGGAATTTGTGATTTATGTTTTCATAACCACTTGATGATGACACATTCGTTATTTTCTGATTTCATCTCCAGGGTACAAATTGTTGCACCTTAAATGACTGAAAAACCTGTTCTGTAAGGGTGTGTGACGCACATAGTGGAAACTACTCATCACATCAATAGCACAGAGTTTTACAACACAGAGGTGTGGCTAAATATTAACATGAGCTTCCCTCTGTTCCCAATGAATTTGAATTGTTGGTGTCTACCTGTGTTTGATGAAAATCTAGGATCAACACGCCTATTTGAGGACCATTAAAAGGTGCAGTTTGAAGTCAGTGGGTTGGAAAACATGAGAACCAGTAGATGATTCAATTAAAAAGGTTACATTTTTATATATTTGTACTTACTATAAATTTAAAAAATATTGTAAATTGGGGTTGAAATACACAAAGCTCCACTTTCTAATGCCCTTAAAATGGTACTAAAAATCTCCTTAAGAAGTAAACAAATTTTTAATATACAGTTAACCTGTAAAGACCCCAAAGGAAGGTCGTCATGGAAAATCATCAGACACAGAGGATAAGGTTGTGGTTTTTAAAGCATGAGCCAGTTCTAAAGAAGTATTGCAAGTTTTGAATCTATTGAGTGTGGGAAGATTATGTCAAGTGTACAAATCTACCAAGGAGTGGCCAGCCTGCTCAATGTCCTGACTGGGCAAGGAGAGCACAAAGCAGATTAAGAAGGCTATAGTTACTTTGGAGGAGATGTAGAGGAGATATGACATTTACTGACAAGATTACACATTGAGCTTACAACTCATAAATACGTAAAAAGTTTTTTTTTTTCTGCAATTAGTCACAGAATATAGGAAGTGCAGTAAACCTATGTGTAGTTACACAATCATTTTCATTCTAAATAAAAGTTGCTGACTAAGCCTGATATTTTTGTGTGTGTGTGTGTTTGGGACAGGGAGGTTCCTGACAGAGGTGAGATGTTGCTAAATATAAGGCAATAATGAGGCAAAATGTTAAAGCTGCAAATGGTTCCCTTCCTGCAAATTAACAACCAGAGCCAAACAAATGCCTTTAGAGATAATCTCCATCCAATTATATCGCTCTTGATCTATTTTGCAGAGCAAAATGGTCAGAGCTAGTTTATAAAACCAGAGCTGCAAGTCCCTTTGGAAATGTATAAAGCGTTAAATCTGTGATCAGAATTCCAATACATGTTAAGTTATGATTGTTTTCTTCCCTTTTCACCTGCCAGCAATGGTCTATGTTGGTTGTGTCATCTAAAAAACTTAAAGAACAAATGCACTTTATGGTTGCAATAAACAATGTTAAAAGGTTTGGTTCAGGAATAATGTAAACATTGTTTTTTTGCAAGGTAATCTAGCACAGTTGAAATTGTTTCAGTTATATCAAACTTGACAGTCATACATTCAGATCAAGTTTCAGTTTTGTTTGATATACTATATGTTATGGTAAGAACTTGGATAAAAAGTACCCTCACTGCATATGTTTAGAGCTTTTCTATTATTCATTATAAAATCATAGATTTTAAAGCTTTAACGGAAAGAGTCCCACTGACATGTTCTAAGCTGATATATTTTCCATTAGCATACTGATGTTATTTGTCCCATCAATTTCTGCAAAAGGTTCAATTGATAAGACGGTATATAAAAACACAACATGATCCTTGTACCCTCTGTGGAGTTGATAACCATAGCTGTGATGTGTAAAGCTTGCCCATGACCTGCATGCATGGGTCACGTTAATGTCGTCAGGACAGCAGAGTTCAGTTCAGTTTGCTACAGAGCCAAGCTGACCGGTCCAGTTCTTGTTCTGCATCTGAGCAGCGCTCCCACAGGAGAACCCAACAATGCTCCCAATTGTTTCGCAACATTTAAGGTGTGTCTTTAGCTCCAATTAGAACAACTAAAGTAATTGATTTACCTGTGACCAAGTGAACTGCCTCTTATTGAGCTATTAATCATAATCAGGGAAGTATGCAAGAATAAAACATTTGAATCTTAAGAGTCATCTCAAAGTGGATTGCATTGATTGAGTTACAATAATAAGTTTAAAGCATTTAAACGCTATCACTTAGTTCAGCCTGCTGCCTTTTTAAAGAAACTGAGGCTTGAGGGAGTGGAAAATGACCAAGCAAGTACAATAACTTATCAGGAAGCGAAGTTATCATTAAGCAGTTATAAAGCTTTATTTCAAAAGATACTAAAACGTAGCAACAATAAAAGAACAGGGCTCTGTGGCTCTACTACGGATACAAAGTGAGGCAAATGTTTTTAACTTAAAAGTCTGACTAAGGTTTATCTTTTTCTAGGTCATCGGACTCCTTATCTCCACTGAACTAAACAGACCATCCTGGGCTGCAGACTAATTTGACCTCCTGACTGCGTTCACAAATCTGGACTTCTGATTTTAATGATTGTCTGCAGGGATAACCATCAATATGAGTGTATTAATTGATCTAAAATCACAGCACTCAGTCCATTTTTTCCTATATGTGGGCATAGTACTTTAGCTGTACATTGTTTTACTCAAGAAAAAGTAGAGAGTAGTCATCGAAGAAATAACCCAAATAAGAGTAAAAAGTAATTGGTAAAATGGCTACACCGGTAGTGAGTAATAGCTGAAAGTAACATCAACTTTAATATGATGTAATCAGTCATCAGAGTTCATTTGTAAATTCCGATAGCTAACATATTAGTCATAACCTCCACAGATCAGAGGTATGAGGGAAGCCATGAGGAGTTCTGTTTGCAGTTTCTCAAAGAGCCGTGTAAGGAGATGGTAAACATTGAAGAAACGCTTCTTGGCAGGTGAGGGGAAACCCAAATCTGCCTGCTTGTTGAAGCACTCCACATCCTGATGGTGAAACATGGTGGTGGCAGCATCATGTTTTAGAGATGTTTGTATTTCCTGGAGAAAAGGGAAGCTTATAAAACTAAATCCTGGAAGAAAAGCTTCTAAAACAGGGGTGTCTAATTATGGGTACGTGTCAATTTGCATGAATATTTCATTGCACTAGTTCTAAAGATGAGACTGAAAAATGTAGAGGAGACTAGAAATTGAAGACTGGAATTTGACCCCAGTTCCTTTCAAGCGACTGAGGCGTTGGTTCACTATCTAACACGGCAACACCTCTTAAACAGCCAGAGCAGAATGATTTAGATTGGTCATTAGGAAATATATTATTGTGAGTCACTGTACAACTGAAAGATGGAGGAGTAGCTTATCATTACACTTTAACCATCCTGTTTTACTCTACAAAAGAGAATTTTATGAGACTAATAATTGATGGCTATAGAAGATTTAACCAGGCGTATTAACTTGTAAGCATAATAGGTACATTCTAACTACAACTACTCCTTTACTTTAATTAAAACATTTAACAGAATACATTGATTCGGTCACTGTTATCCTTGTTTGTCATGTGTAGTTTCTAGCATGTTATGATTGGGCTGTTATATTTACATAGGATAATTTTTAAAAAAGGATGCAACTTGTATCAATGTTCCTTTGTTAAAGGAATGGTTGCTGAGCTTCTTTGGCCCACGGGAGTTTTGCCTCTGGCTATGTGGCTTCATGCTCTGCTTATTTTTATTGACTGTTCTTAGAATCCATACTAAATTTGGTAAAAGAGTATTTCATTTTCCAGCACCATATGCTTGAAATTTGCTTCAGAAGGAACTTCTGCTCTATTTTTATTGATTTTTTTAGCAGAAACAAATTCTATATTTTTGGTGGTTTTATTTACTGATGTCATTGATATTGTACTGTGCTTCTTGTATCTAACCCTTTAACCATATCATTGTCAGGAAAACCTTTCAAAATAAATCTTTGATGATGGAACTGTATAGATTTAAGGTATTTTTTTTCACATTGCAGGAGTGTGGCAGTTGCTGCTGTATAATACCTGCAGGTTTGAGCAGTTTTTCAGATTTTTTAGCAGATGGTATAGTTGCATTGGATGTACCAGTAATATTTGTTATGCATTTTTCTTGTGATTTATTTCTTTATAAGGAATCTTTTTATTCTGATGGTTTAAGTGAAGGGCCGACACACGGCATAAGAAAACCAGGCGACCGCTTAGGCCTCCAAGAATAATTAGTTGTTTTTTAGCCAGTATAATAATTTCTATAGAAATTACAGTGACAGAAAGACACAATTTCATGCGAAGATTTTCACATTTTTTTTACACCAGTATATCTCTGATCATGTGCAAATCATCCCGTACATAAAAAATATTGGTGTTTGGGCCAGACTGACACAAAGACGGACCAGAGTAAACTTCTCTTTTGATAGCGGCCTGAAAGTGATGAGAGAGCACTGGCCTCAGAGATGGAAACCCTTCCAGAGATCCTAAAGCACATTTTACCTCATTTACTCTCTTACTTCTCTACCCAAATCTTTGGGTTACTTCTTTGGAGGATCTGCACTCTCCCTGTAACTGCTGCAGCTACAACGTTGAGCTTTTTTTTAACCTCAAAGTTATCAAGAACTCCTCTGCAGAAGGATGAAAAATCAGTGGTAAGTAACAAAGACAAAGAAAAGCTGTCTTTTAAAGGATCTATTATAGTGATGTAATTTACTTTGCAAAGTCATATATGTGGGTAAAAGTAGTTTTCATTGTAGTTTCAGGTAGTTTGTTTAAATAGCTAATGAGAACTAATTATTAAACGTTGCATTTCTTTTTCTACCTGGCTGCAAGTAACTTTTTATCTCTTGTGCTGGCCCTGTAAGTACAGGACTGGATTTGGACAGTATAGTATGTGGCCACCGGTCCTGGTGCTATCCTCCTTCTGTTAATCCATCATTCTAAAGATTGTTTAAAGATTAGATTAGATTAGATTCAAAATCTAATCTAATCTTTAAAGAATCTTTAGAATGATGGATTAACAGAAGGAGGATAGCATCAGGACCGGTGTCCACATCCATAAACATGTCATCAATGAAATTATTTCTCCAACTTCAAAGAAAAATATTAGTTCAGAGTTATCAAAGTGTCTGAGAAATTAAACTAAAAGAAATGTGCAACCTTTAAATTAAATGTAATTTAAAAAAAGAACAATCCAAAACTAATTGTTTGATGAAATGGCTGATGAAAAGCCCTAAACAACCCCCACTCCCTTCAGTTTCATCCCATTTCACAGTCTTAATTGTCTTCTTTAATGGATCAGTTTCGAGCTGGAGAGGTTTGTTTTTATTGCCAGATATCAGCCCTTTGATTGGACCCTCCTGGTTCCGTCTATTAGGGCGGGGCCTGGCTTTTACGCACACCTGGATTCCGGAAACGCTCTCACGTCAGAGGGAGAGGCTGTCATTGTTCAGAGGAATGGCTCAGGAATTAACCCAGGAATCCTGCCCGACTGGAAGCTTGATCAGCGCCTATATATGTTAGTGAGCAGAGGCTGGGAGCATCAGAGCCTTCAAGTCCGGAGCAAGGGAAACCGCACACCTGTTGGAACCAAGTGAACTGACCGGATTAGTTTAAAGACCAGGCAAACATGTCAGGAAACGCGAGTATTTTACCCAGCGATGAGGCGTTTGAGGACTTCAAGAAGCAATGTTTGGCCACCGAGAACTGGGTGAACAAATATAAGAAGGAGGCGATGGAGGTGTGGATTGAAGAACCTGTATACAGGGGCAGCAACTCACCTAAAGTACATAAAATCAAGGTAAGTTAGTAAGGATGATTAACTTGTGCTCATGTGTATCAAACTGTGGACTGCATATGTGGAACTGTGCACTTTGCAATCACCTGAGAGGAAATAAGAAATGGAAATGAAAATTAAACAAATGACAGGAGCTTTGAAGTTCCTGTTTGACATTATCCTGGAGCATAGCAAGAACCTTTATGGAGATGAGATGAAAACTTAATTTATTATAATAATAATAATTAAAAAATTATGATTTGATCTGGATGAGTCATTCTTTCTTAAAACTTACAAAAAACCTTCACAGAACCTGGAAGTTTAAAGCATCTTAAACATGAATTCCAGCAAAACTATTTTCCAAATGTTGACAAAGCCCCCTGAGCACTTCCTTTGAATCTCAATGGATTTTATTGGGGCTGTTTTGTTTTTTTTTTTTTTGTTTGTTTGTTTGTTTTACCATTCAAAGTTGCAGGTAACTTCCAGGACAGCTACAGGGAGTTCATGTAAAATAGTCCAGATATCCTGAAACTTATAGATGTTTAGCAGCAAAGTCACATCCAGTTCATTCCACAGGTAGAAAAGTATATGTTTCAGGAAAGCTGCAGGATGTTTATATAAAAGATCTAGATAGTTCAAACAATATGTAGGTAAAGAACAGGACAGGTCTTTTGAGGGTGCTTGGACAGTACTTACAAGTTCCTGGAAAGTAGAGTAGAAATAAAAAATAGAAATACCCCTTTGTCACACATTTGGGGAAATTCAGCTACTCGGCATGAACAGAAAAATTAATAAAGCAATTTAAAGAGGCTTAAATGCCTTTTCTCATCAACCAATGTGTTCCATTTTTGCTTTGAGAGATAAAAAGGTTTAGGTTTCAGTGATGGAGCAGATGCTTAAAAAAACACTTTATGTTTCAGTGTAAAATGTCCATCAAAGACGTGTCGGCTGCCACCATGTACGATGTTATTCACGATGGCCAGTACCGTAAGACGTGGGATCCCAATATGCTGGAAAGTCGTGACATCGCTCGCATCTCTGACAACGCCGATTTTGGCTACTACTCCTGTGAGTACCCCTTTCTGTTAACCTAAAATTGAACTTTTAAGGTTTTAGTTTTCCAGGTGTTTGTGTATTTTCTTTATAACTTCCTTCAAGCTTCTCTGTGAGACGTCTGCACTACTTTTAATCCTTTCACAAACCTGTTGCTCCTGTTTTGGCTTTCCCATGAACACTAGGCGGCTTCCTGTTACACCAGAGTATTTATTGTCACAACACGTGGATCCAGTAAGAGTGATTTTTTTTCTGCTTTTTTATTTGTTCCCCCCATGCAGGGCTTTGTCCAAAGCCGATAAAGAACAGAGATGTTGTGACTCTGCGTTCGTGGCGAGTGAAGGATGACGAGTACATCATAATAAATTTCTCTGTCAAACACCCGGTACGCTTCCTCCATTTTATAATATATCAACCTTTTTGACACTTTGGTTGCACATATAAATTAATACATGTCTCAAATGTTTGCTTTAACTGTTCAAATGTATTTCCTCATTATTAAAGCATATTTTTGTGGCTTGTTTGCAGAAATATCCACCACAAAGCAATCTTGTGAGAGCAGTGTCCCTCCTTACTGGTTATTTCATCAAGCCCACAGGACCAAAGAGTTGTACTTTTATTTACCTTTCACAAGCTGACCCGAAAGGTAAGAGTATATATGAACAAACCCTGAAAAACCTTGCATAACCATTTATTAAAAATGTATTTCTAATTCGTGTATGCATTTTCTTTAGGTTCTCTTCCAAAATGGGTGGTGAACAAAGCATCACAAGTCCTGGCTCCTCGGGTGAGTTCTCGCAGCACCTAATCTGGCACCTTAAACAGACAAGGCTAGTTCATTCCCTGCATGCACAATCATTGTGTGTCAGCATAGCTGCTGCTGATGATGAGGGTGTGCAGAGAGCATAAACCTGGCACATGTTAGGGGTGTGTTTTTGAGTTTCTATGTGACTTAAATGACAATGGTAGCCATAGAAACACAACTGAAGGGCCTTGTCCAGGTAGAACTTGTTGCTGACAAAGGAGAATCTCAGCTTAAGGTGCTGCCTGGTCGCCCAACCCAACCTGTTCCCCAGGTTTCAGATCTTGCTTTAGTTGAAACTATTAAGAGCAAATTTAACAGATGCAGAAAGTCCTGAAAATCAAAAGGAGAAATGGTTGAAGTTATGTTAAATCCATTTAGCTTAGGCATAGGTTTCTTATTAATCTATATAAGAATTGGATTTAAGCATCAAGCGAAGGAGATAAACTGAAGTTATTAAATTATATTCAGGTATCAAATCCCCAATCCTTAGGTTTAGGTTTCCTCCAAAATATGTTGTCTGCAGTTTCTTGTTTTTTTTTTGTATTTGACAGAAAATTATTGGCAGAACTACATAGAGGATCAAGTTAACAAAGAAGATAGGCAGCCATTGTCAGTTATGTAAAAAGCAAAAACTTTAAAATAAAAAGATTTAACAAAACAGATTATAAAATTCAGCCGAAGTAACCACCTCTGGCCTGGCATTGTGTTATAAATTGTCAAAGGGTGGCGCCCTGCCTCTGCAGTAGGATGCCTCTCCAGAAGCATATAGACCCTTATTGTTTTCCAAAGGTTTTTTGCTTTTCCAGGTTTAAAAGTAGCCAGTCTGATCTGCCTCAGATACTTTTATTAAAACATTCTACTGATTTGATTGTTTTGTCTTATTGGCTAAGAAACTTATTGTATTTATCCATCATAGTCTATAGATCAAAATGTAATAAAACAGACCAGGACAAAAACCTCCCTCATCTGGCTTTAATAGTAATATTATATTTTTCCCACTTTTTTATCCTTTAACTTTAAAGTCTTTATCATTTTATAGCATTTAAAGATCCGAATGAGGAAACAGGCTATTTTTTTTAAGGTCACGAATCATCTACTTCCTTAATGCCTAATAAATCTAAGGCTTGGTCTGGTTGGGCTGGTATTAAACAAAAACTTGCATCAATTCAAACTAACATTGTGCAAATTGTGTATCTAATTAGAAAACTGATTTATGGTAAAATGTATCTAATCTTAGCCAAGTTCAAGAAAAAAAATTATTAGAAGGTAATTTGGTTAAATTTCTCATTTCTAAAGCCTGGTGATAACCTATTCTAGGGATAATCATCTTGTATAATTTGAGGATTAACAAACATGGATGCAATGAAATTGATTTAAACATAAAATTTATTATTTTTATTTATTTATTTATATATATATATATATATATATATATATATATATATATATATATGGCCAGTTTTACTGTTAACTAGGACTGGGGTGGTAAAACTCTATGTCCTCATGTTGCAGTCCTCTGATCCTCATTTTTAATCTCTCCAGGTGATGAAAAGTGTGCACAAGGCAGGACAGAACTACCCAGCATGGAAACAGCAGCACCTTCCTGAGGTGAAGCCCTGGCTCCACCCTGAGCAGAGCACCCTTCCCATGATGGACCCTGCCGAACTGTCCATACAGAGATCAGACTCGCTTGAAAACGTGGACGAAAGCTCCAAAGTGGACGCTCAGGAAAGTGAGGACAGCAGCTAAAAATCGCACACCACTAAAGGAGGAAAGGAGGCCAGAGAAGAGTTTAGGGGATGACCTGTATATGTATATATATTTTTGTTTTTTGTTTTTTTTAAGAGAGACTTTAACATCCCAGTTCTCTGTGAGATCACCTAAATCCTCAAGTTTTCCACATCAATGTGCCTTATGGCAGAAAGAAGAGCATCAAGTGTTTACATTTGTCTTAATACAGAAAAGAGCACAGATCAAGGCTTCATTCACCTCACTCAACCCAAGCTTGTGCACACAACTGGAGGTGGGGGATATTTTTAAAGCGCTACAGTCAAACGGGTCATCTGCAGGGGTATCTGTTTTTCAAAAAGCTTCATTTGAAAGGAAATGGAGTGCAGCTGCTGGATATTTTATTTTGTCTGTATACTAAAAATAAGTTCATGTTTAGTCCTGATTACTAAAACACAACTTCTTTTAACTTTTTTTTTTTTTTTGTATCTCAGAGACCATTTAAAAAAGTCTCTTTATGTAAAGGGACCACCATCTAAAACTCATTTGTTTTTGATTAAAACATATTTGACAGATATTTAGCTGTTTTTAAGAATAATGTATTTGTGCAAGTTAGGTTTTTTTTTTTTACTGGAAGTTAATTTTTGACTGATGTTTGCCTCTAATGTGTAATGAAAAAGTTATGCAATCAATTGAAGCACAGACGTCTATCGTCACCTTAAAGGGAAAGAACCATTTTATGTAAATAGTAATTCTGGTTTACTATTGGAGTATGGTCATAACCACAACTGTTGTATTTATTACACTAAACTTATGAAGCCATGAATGGAATGACGTCCTTTCGGCTGAAGTTAGTCTTCCCTTTTATTGTTCTCAGAATATTTGAGTTTGACTTTTTAAAATAAACCTGACAAAGGTTAACATACTGCAGTAATCTGTGCCATTGACTGCATTCCTCACATAGGTTGGTTTCTCCAGAAACTGCATGGAACGAGTTTTGCTACTCGCTCTGGAACAATCCAGTTCATTTCCAGCCCTGGTTCAGGTTCTTCCAGTATAGTAAAAAAAAAAAAGGTTATTAGAGTTTGAGCCATAGTTATTCATCTTTATGTGCCACGTTGCTTTGATGAAAGATGTTCAATCATCCTGAGTCAAGCTTAAAAGCTCAGCCAAAAATTACACAATCTTTTACTCGCACGGTTTAAAGTGCAGGTGTGCAAGAGCAGGTAAATTTTCACAAAAAGCTAGTCAAACTTTTGCATTTTGTACATGTTTTTTCTCTGAATGTTTCTATTTACATAGCAATAAAAATAAATCACAAGGCCATCTCTGTTAACACATCCTAGCTGGCAAAACTACTGACATAAAATGTCCACAAACTATAGCAAAATATTAACCAAATTGCCTAAAAACATTTATAATTAATAACAAAAGGAATAAAAACTGAACAAAAAAAGGAGGAAAAGGTTTAATATTTAAAATAATCTGGCACTATATCAATGTAAATTATTTAGATGGTTTGGTCCAAACTGATGGCCTTTAAACAAGTGTTTAAGTACTAATGAGATGTACAATAAGCAGTGCATTATGGGTAATGGCTATTGCAAAATTACTGTAAAACACACCAACAGCAATGGTTACAGTATATCTAGACCTAAATTTCACTCATCTTCTTTCAGTCGTTTTAACTTGATAAGACGATACACTCAGGCTTATTTTAGACATTTTAATAGAGCGGAAATGTTTTGGATATCAACTATAATCCAGAATCGTCTGCCCCAGTTCACAGACAGAAAAGGGAAAACAAGCTGTGATCATGTAGTGGTATTCTGAATTATTCCACATAACTTTAGCATGAATAGCAAAGAGCATTTTTTTCAATAAAGGAAAAACATGCATAGGTCTATCTTACATTCAAAGACCTTTACACAACAACTGAAGCAATTCTTTGGATCTAAAATTAAAACATACCCCACAAGAGCAAACATAGCAGGTGACTAAAAATACTAGAGCAGATTATGCCCCTATAAGCCAACATTAAATAGAATACAACAAATAAAAAGTAGAAATTACTGGTTCCTACTAAATAGTTGTCAAGGGACTTAATGAAATATAAAGCAGTAACTTTGTATATATGCAAAATTACACATGAAACCTTTTATAAAGCTACATTTGTCTAAGAAATATGGTACAGTGCGAGACTACACAGAGCGGATCGTAATACATACCAGTTAGCAGAGTGGCAGAAAAGGGGGCGGGGGTTTTACTGGTTACTCTAGTAACCACCAACTGCCAAGAGAACATAACTTGCATAACAAGCAACTGCCAGTAGCAAAATAATTTTCTTCCTCAATAAAATGGATGTGAATGATACAATAACTATTACTATGTTTGCATGTATGGTAGTAGTACCAAAAAAACAAAACAAATTATGATTTATTTTAAAGAAAACAGGTGTAAGATCAGTGATCAGAATACAAAAACCAAGAAGGAATGGAGCAATAGTCTATCTATTAGAAAACATCCCAAAAAGACAGGCCAATCTCCCCTTGGATAACATCCCCTAAAACTCTCAGCTGCGATCCTCACGCCAAACTGTTTTCACCAGCAGAGCTCTAAGCTTGAAGAATTAATACATATTTTTTCCAATATCTTTTCCAGGTGCACTTCCTGACAAATAAATTGAACATGTTCGTTCTCAGCTGAACACTTCAACCATCTTGTATGCATGTTTTTAGAAAGCTCCTCTAGCCCTTCAATGATCCATGACTCGTCTGCACAAAATAAACTGTCGTTTCCAGCACTTAGACCAGGGGGAGTCTCTGCATACAGTGACCTCTGACCCTGCACCTCCTCTCCTCAGCTTTGTTTTCTATATTTCCTGTGAATAATAGTCTTCAGCTTTAACACCTCCAGCAGGGGAGCCCTTACTGGTTGCTTCTTTTAAATTTCCACATTTGGGCTCTATGAAAAACACATATATAGACATTTAAACTTTATGGTTCTTGAAAATATACTGCTTCAACTGTGTTAATGATTCAGAATAAAAAACTTCACACAAAAGATCTGTTACAATTTATATTTGATTATAAATATTTTAAAATTTCCATAACTCTACACACAATTACAA
Organism: Cyprinodon variegatus; assembly: GCF_000732505.1. Taxonomy (NCBI): domain Eukaryota; kingdom Metazoa; phylum Chordata; class Actinopteri; order Cyprinodontiformes; family Cyprinodontidae; genus Cyprinodon; species Cyprinodon variegatus. The sequence goes on from NW_015151741.1 coordinate 143,726, forward strand.
TTTTTGATAATTACTTAAAACAGTTAGTATGTTTAGTAACAGAACAAATTTATGCAAAGTGCTGCACTATTTCCTCTTACAGCTTAGGTTCTTAAATTGATTTTGCTAGTTTCTATCATTTAGGACTTTAGTCCCAAATACATATTAGTGTTGTAAGTTGTAGGTCTTTTATCTACTAAGGCCACGTTCACAATGCAGATATTGATGCTCAGTTCAGATTGTTTTGCTAAAATCCTTTTTTCCCTGCAAGATTGTTCAGACTACTACTTTATTGCACCCAGTAGTAATCAGAGCCTGGATATCTGATTCAGTGCCACATATAGAGGCGGCACAACTTGGAGATTTTTCTGGGAGTTGAAAAGATCGGATGTTGGACATTCTGACCATCATGAAAGTAGGAAATTAGTTGCATATGGGCAAAAACAAAAATGGATTATAGTGGCATTTACCAGAAATGGGAATGTAGCCTAATGACCCCCCGCTGTGAGACAATATCTTTGAACTAGGGGAGAACTGAATTTGCACAAACCAAAAACATACTACCGTACACATGAGAAGTCCCAAGCTGTATAAATAAAATATATAAGGTTAAAATTTCTACTTTTCCAAATATGAACTACATAACTACATGTGAAGCCTGTGACTTTTTCTGCACAACATGCACCATTTAACTGTTTTCAACCAGTACAGAAAACATATCGTCCTAACATGGTGGGGTTTAATTAGACATGAAAATCAGTCTTCCTGAAGCTGTGTCAGGGTAGCCAACAGTTAGTAAAAACAGTAATGATGTCCAATGAAGTGTAGGCTTAGGTGAACTGCTGCCACCTAGTGGACGGTTCTCTCCTTCTGTCTTTGGTAGTCTGAGGTGGAACAAAAACACATAATTATTACACCGAAGTGGTATCAATATATCTACCTTTTTTTTTAAAGGATACATAATATTGTGTTCCTAGTATGTTAGTGTTTATATGCTTTTATTTTCAATACCTAAACATAAAAAAGTGGATAAAGAGTGATCAGGTGAAAAAGACAATGGGAAAGTGAATCAAAGCCCAACATATACAACATGCTGACTAAATAGGATAAATTGTTAGATATTTACAGCTGGGTTTTTTCGTAACAAACTTGTCATTTAATGTGAATTATATATATATATATATATATATATATGGCCAGTTTTACTGTTAACTAGGACTGGGGTGGTAAAACTCTTCTTCTTCATGTTGCAGTCCTCTGATCCTCATTTTTAATCTCTCCAGGTGATGAAAAGTGTGCACAAGGCAGGACAGAACTACCCAGCATGGAAACAGCAGCACCTTCCTGAGGTGAAGCCCTGGCTCCACCCTGAGCAGAGCACCCTTCCCATGATGGACCCTGCCGAACTGTCCATACAGAGATCAGACTCGCTTGAAAACGTGGACGAAAGCTCCAAAGTGGACGCTCAGGAAAGTGAGGACAGCAGCTAAAAATCACACACCACTAAAGGAGGAAAGGAGGCCAGAGAAGAGTTTAGGGGATGACCTGTATATGTATATATATTTTTGTTTTTTGTTTTTTTTAAGAGAGACTTTAACATCCCAGTTCTCTGTGAGATCACCTAAATCCTCAAGTTTTCCACATCAATGTGCCTTATGGCAGAAAGAAGAGCATCAAGTGTTTACATTTGTCTTAATACAGAAAAGAGCACAGATCAAGGCTTCATTCACCTCACTCAACCCAAGCTTGTGCACACAACTGGAGGTGGGGGATATTTTAAAAGCGCTACAGTCAAACGGGTCATCTGCAGGGGTATCTGTTTTTCAAAAAGCTTCATTTGAAAGGAAATGGAGTGCAGCTGCTGGATATTTTATTTTGTCTGTATACTAAAAATAAGTTCATGTTTAGTCCTGATTACTAAAACACAACTTTTAACTTTTTTTTTTATATATATCTCAGAGACCATTTAAAAAAAGTCTCTTTATGTAAAGGGACCACCATCTAAAATTCATTTGTTTTTGATTAAAACATATTTGACAGATATTTAGCTGTTTTTAAGAATAATGTATTTGTGCAAGTTAGGTTTTTTTTTTTTACTGGAAGTTAATTTTTGACTGATGTTTGCCTCTAATGTGTAATGAAAAAGTTATGCAATCAATTGAAGCACAGACGTCTATCGTCACCTTAAAGGGAAAGAACCATTTTATGTAAATAGTAATTCTGGTTTACTATTGGAGTATGGTCATAACCACAACTGTTGTATTTATTACACTAAACTTATGAAGCCATGAATGGAATGACGTCCTTTTGGCTGAAGTTAGTCTTTCCTTTTATTGTTCTCAGAATATTTGAGTTTGACTTTTTAAAATAAACCTGACAAAGGTTAACATACTGCAGTAATCTGTGCCATTGACTGCATTCCTCACATAGGTTGGTTTCTCCAGAAACTGCATGGAACGAGTTTTGCTACTCGCTCTGGAACAATCCAGTTCATTTCCAGCCCTGGTTCAGGTTCTTCCAGTATAGTAAAAAAAAAAAAAGGTTATTAGAGTTTGAGCCATAGTTATTCATCTTTATGTGCCACGTTGCTTTGATGAAAGATGTTCAATCATCCTGAGTCAAGCTTAAAAGCTNGCACAACCAATAGTGACAAAGGTAATTAGTTTTAAACTTTACGAGTTGTGCTACAACTTACTCTGGAGTGTTCTATGTCTTGGAAATCCACATCATTCACAGAAAGAACCTGATCTCCTTCCTGAAGTCCTGCTCTATGAGCATCTGAATCCGGGACAACCTGAAAACACAAAAGGGAACTATTACTACAAAATCACTCTGTTTTTGGAAAGAAGGCAGCGATGGGTTATAATTGCTACACCTGGACAAACCTTAGATATAAAGATTCCTAGTTGTGATGCTTTGCCTCCACGTATGTTGAAACCTAGCTGGGCTCCTGGGGGTTTCTTCAACACAATGGTACGAGGCAGGAACTGGGTGAGCTCGTTGTTGTAGTCTGGGTGATGAACACGCTGTTAAACAGACCAGAATCACACAGTGAAAACTAGATGTTTACATACTATTTGGGAGAGCTAACAGACAGACTGTTTTTTTACAGTCAGTAAAAAAAAAATCTAAACAAATAAGATGTCAAGGAGAAAAATTGTAAATCAAAATATTATTTTGAACAAAAGGCACCCAGGAAAAATCTAAAGACATTTATACTAAAGGTCCTCATACAGTGACAATCATATCATACCCTATATATATATATATATTTTTTGTTTGTTTGTTTGCTTGCTTGTGGAAGATCTAAAGAATGTTAAACATTCATATTAGAATTTTCACATATAAAACAAAGAGTGTCACAGATAACAGACAGATTTACTGAATATGTATGTGGTCCTTAATAGTCAAGGTCCAAGTATGGCCATTGCAGAACTAATAGTTATTATTATGAACATTATTTATGTTCATTATGGGTGTTCTTTGGTCCAAAAGGCAAGAAAATTAAACACTTTTGCAAAATATTTTTTAAACACAAACTGAATTCAATCAACCATGACTTTTTTTTAATATATCAAAGAAACTTCAAAGATTTAAACTTTTAAATGCATTCCGTGAAATTGGATGACATCTGACTTTATTGATACTTTATAGAGCTGTATCTTTGTTGCGAAAGTAGCTTTTCAGTAAAGCAAAACATTATAGTTTAAGTTAACTGAGCTCCGCCTCCCCTAAGCACAGATCTTCCTTCAACTACAAAACAAACGTCCACCAGAACCGTTTATGTCCGAGCTCACCTCCTGAGGGGGAATCCACGCCGGTGGGTTCTCATAAGAGGGCAGGAACACCACTGGCAGCTGATAATCATCATAAGGAATTTTCTGATCCATCTTTCATTTAAACTCCTATCACAACAGAAGTTTATTAGCATTTCACGTTTACGATTTATTCTAATATACAGTATATATAACGGACTCAATATATTCAGGACATCTACTATATTAAGTGTCTACTGAGTAATGTACAATAATAAATATTTTATGTCTAGTTTAATAAAAGCAGTGACATTTCATTACTTAGCGTGTGCTAAAAACTAAATGCTAACTTACACTGCTAACTAAACCAATATCTTAAACAATTCGCTGTAACCATATCATGAATGTATTTTCTACGTCTTACTATTGTTAGCAAGACTATTAAAATATTGCAGAACAAATTAAGAAACAAGAGCTGTACGCTTTAAAAGATTTTTACCTGCCTGAAAGCTACCAGTTCGAACTTCCTCTGCTGTGTCCCTAACGGAACTCAGCGCATTACCGCCACCTGCTGACAGAAGAGTTATCTTTTTCTTCTTCTTCGTCGAGTTTATTTGGCGGTTGACAAACAACTGTAGACGCACATTACCGCCACCACTGTTTTGGAGTGTGCCAAACTGCTCCCATGAAGCATCATTCCATTTTTTTTTTACTGTTATACGTTTGACCTTTTTTATTTTAAGATAATCCTAACCGACTTACTGAACCTTACTATTCAGTATGGTGGAGTGTTATATATTTTTTTCCCGTTTGCCATGTCTTTATAGATCTAAACGAGGCTCGACTCTCCCATGAAAGGCTGTACAGTGATTTTTTAGCATAAAGTAAAATCTTGTTAAACAAAAGATGCTGGTTAAATGGTTAAACAGTCTGCCCCCTTCAATGTTAATCAGGCTCGAGTTTTGTCCCCAGTTTGATTTGATTTAAAGGATAGTTTAACTCCATACATTTCCATCATAGCCCTCTCCCATATGTGTTTCTACTTCCCTCTTTGGTCCAGGATTGTATCACAAGGTCAAATAAAAAAAACCTATTTGGAGAATATTCAGGGTTAATTCATCAGCATCACAGCCATCATTCATTCATTTAATCAATCAAAGCTTCATTCACCAAAATTATTTCATGTGTTTTAAGTTGATTGTCCACTTGATGGCATAGTAGTGCTGCTCAATGCTCTATGAAGCTTCATCTCTCCATCATTGCTTATTTCTATCTTCACAAAGATTAATCAACAGCCGGCACCCTGAGCAATAGGGGTTTAAAAAAAAGAAAATGATTAAAGATTTTATTATTATTATTATTATTTCAGAAGGAAGCAGTTTGTGAGTCTACTATTATAAAGAAAAGCTGTAAATAAAAACTAAAATCACATCAAGGGTTGTGTCTGAGACAAGCCCTATGACTCTCAGTATTTCTCTAAGTATTGTCTCATCAGTTTACTATTATGTTATTTTAAGTTACAGTTTATTTACACATATTTTAGGGCACTTGCAAACTTTTAACCAGTTTTTATCAATGAAACATTGTGATCCCTGGATACCAGTTTGTCATATCACAATCCATTAAAGAAAATAGATCTCCACTAATATTTACCCATATTGATTTTTTTCAGACATTCACCAGATAACTGTTTTTGCCCACATTATCATTTCGCACCCACACACCTTGAAAATAATTTTGATACATAAAAAGTGTATGGAATGCAATAACCAAACAAGAAGTATGAACAGAAATAAAAACAAATAAAGTCTTTCCAAAAATGGCTTAAAAATAAAATGTAATTTTAAGACAAATTGTTAGATACAGACATTTTATAAAAAAAAAATTCCAGAAAAGCTTAATGGAGTCTAATAAACTCAAGTTTCTAAGTTTCCTTTCATTAATTTTGGCTCAAATATTTATACCACTTTTGCATGGGTAATTCAAGGATGCACAACATGCACATGCAGTATTCCTTTTAACCTCAGGCAATTCTAGTTTTCCATAACTTCAGTTCCTTTTTTACCTTAAATAGATATCAAATGGACTCAGTGCCATTTATGTATGACTTGCATATATTTCTGGATGGGGTTATACCGTTTAATTGCAGCTATTATAATAACTTTCCTTCCGCTCATTAGGAATAATTAACAGAACAACATCCTGCCTGAGAGATTGGGCAATTTACTTCTTGATGAGTTTAAAAGTTCTAATTTCCATTATTAGTGTAATCATGGATCTCACTGAAGCACATCCCTGGGTTGTTGGCATCATGTCACTCTGTAAATGGGTTTTTAGAAATGTTAAGTCTTGGTTTAATGAGCTGGTTTCTCTAAGACGTTAGGACTGGGTTAAATTTCTCTACTTTCTTTGTTTTAGTGAGAACAGGGGCAGCAGCATTATTGATCAGCTGTCTGATTGACGTTTTGGGTAAACCCGTGAAGATAGCATTGCAGAAATCAATTTAGCAAAAGATAAACACATGGAGGATGAGTATTTCATGATCCCATTGGGACTTCAGTCCTTTGATCCTGGAAATGTTGTACAACTGAAAGAGGACTGTCAAAGTAATATTCCTTTTTGTGCCTCTGAATATTCAGGCCTAAGACCATCAATGCTCTGAAATCTTGACCCTGGTCTGTGTTTTCTAATTATAATAACTGAAGCTGTAACTTAATAATCGTATTTAAAGTGTGTCTCATAAGCCCTGAGTCTGAGGATCCAGCATAGCAATGGCTAGATTCCCATAAGGAGAACACTCCCAGAACCATAGCATCCTATAAGCTTCAACATAAAATTCAGCAAACACAATCCAGAACAGTCTATTTCAATCCACAATGACTTGAAAGGATTTCGTAGTACCAGCCTCTATGAAATCAGCTGTGTGACAGTGCTATGGTTCTATGGTGGGTAGTATTTGGGAGCTATGGTATCCCCCTCCCTCTCTCTGAACCTCTCCTGATGAGGAAAATGTGTTCTGGTAGCAACATCATCTCGATAAAAACCCTGTACAAACCTACATACAGAATACCCCTAAGGCAGCTAGCTACCCTAAAGCAGTTGCCGTTTTCCTTAAGGGCACACCGAGGAGAGTCATACGATGTCACTTCAGGGTTGGAATCAGTTTGTAACACAGGTGACTAAATATTTGTTATAACTTTGGAAATTCTGCAGCAACTGCATGTTCGTTAAACCAGGAACTTTAACATCCCATCACTAGGAGGCCCGCTTGAACTCCCAGAACGATGATCTTTTGCAAAGTTGTTGAAAAGAGACCTCTGCCATCTAAAAAACACACACAGCAATCATGTTGCATGATATTCGCCTGCATGTTACTTATGTCATTGACAAATTATTGCTCATATTAGTGAGCTAACATTGCTTCCCAAACTCTCCTGTACTTTTATACCTGACAGGAAGACACAAAACCGTCCAGTTATTTAAAAAGTAGTTAACTATTGAAACTGGTTTTTAATATCCCGCTAATAACTAATGAATGAGGATTTGAGATGTCAAGACCTGGTGGAAATACACCAAATTGGATCAATGAGACAGTATGACAGGTTGAACTTTCTTAAAGAAAGTTGTAGGTAGCATTGATGTAAATATTTGTAGATATCCCCAATGGGCAGACATCCACAAACATGAATCCATAAGCAGTGTGGGAACTGTGCTGCTGTCAGTTGTTTTGTTTTTTCTTAGCAGCTGAAGTTGCCTGGTTCTGATTATTGTGTTATGTTTATGGCTTTGATGCTGAAATTTGTAAACTACAGGTCAGTAAAAGTTTGAGTTTGAACAGCCTTAATATTAGGTGTATTAACACGCATCAGGTTATAACAACGATAAACTCATTTATAGATAAATTCAGGCAGCCAAGGTTAGAAAAGAGGGAAGCATTTAGGAGTGGGGACAGACTTGTTATGGTCGTTAAAGTACAGGTTTATCATGGAGAAGCAAGATGTTAAATGAGTGTTTTCAAATAGAATAAAAAAAGCACCCCATCTGTCTGGAGGGGGTTCAGAAAGATCAAACTTTAAACCTAAAGCTCCACAAGACTCTTGACTAGTAAATAAACTAAACCCGTGACTCCTCGATTTAGCTCCAGTCTCAGTGTTGGCCTAATTAAAGGTAAAGAGGTATAAACTGCAAAAAAAGCTGATCAGCTGTCTCCAGTATTCACATTTTTAACACCTCTCTGGAGATATGCAGTGTCTACCAAAGACAATAATGGAGCAGTTCTACTCCACCATCATTAAAGCCATCCTCTCCTCCTCCACCATCATCAGTTTAGCTGCTGCCAACAGTAGGGACAAGGGCAATACATTTCACTGATAGAATACAAAGAATGAATATTGAAATCCTCGTTTTGTTGTGTTTTTAACCATAAAATTATGGTATTTAACCGTAAAATTATTTGTTTAATTATTTTAAACACTCTACAACTTTTCATTGTGTATGCGTGTATATCGTTGATTTTCTATTACATTTTTTGAGTAAAACTTTTCATATCAATCTTGGTTTCAATTTAATTCAGTTCAAGCTTTCAAATAATATATTTGTCATGATTTTGACGCTGATGCCGGGCTTAATGGCTCATTTCATTCACCTGTCTAACTCTGCCCTGTTCCTCATCACTGCTTATCTGATCCGCCTACTCCTGCTTCCTATTAAACTCCTTAGTCGCAGCCATCAGTGCCAGATTATTCTTGGGCCTTTGGTGTAGAGAGTTTTCTAGCATTTCTATAGTTTTCTGATTACCTGATCGGTTTCTGTATTTGGACCTTTGAGCCTGCCTGCCCCTGTCTGCACTGTTTGCCTGGCCTGTCTTCGGACTCCTGTTGGATTCTTCTGTGGACTGAATCTGGATATGCTTCTTGACTTCGCCCTGTGGATTATCATGCCTTCCTTCATCTGCTGTGATCTGATCTCCTGTCAGCTCTGCAGCCTTCTAGGCTCCCATGTCTGGAATGCTCTGGCAGAATCCACTGCATCTTGTCAGCCGACCGGCTGGAATCATCCTTGTTCTATAGGGACGGACTGAACTGTCAAACCAGGTTAGTGATTAACACGTTCATAATCATCCTCCATCAGATTATCATGGTCACTAACCTGTGTTTCTCTCTTATAGATGTTTTTGTGATAGACGCCCTAACCGCTGACAGCGCAGATCCTGGTTAAATAAAGGTTTTTAATTTATTCCACTGTCTGTCCTGCCTAAAAAAATTGGGTCCTCTGTTCTGAAATCCTACAATATCATCTACTTATAAAAGTTTTTTGGGCTTTACAATAAATCTTTTTTTGTGTTGCATTTGATGCTGTTCCTCCAGCAGCTCTGACTCAGTGCATAGCAATGGATCTCAAAGTCAAACTGTAATCAGTCAATGTCCTGTTCAGTAATCATTTTCAGTGGTGGGTAAAATATCAAGACAGGATGAGGAGCTTGTAAATCTATACTTCTTCTAAGCAGATTTTCTATAATTGTGTGTCATTTTGTCCACATTTGTTTTGATTAGAGATAAGTATAGTCCTGGACTTTGTAGTGATGTACAGAATACAATTTAAAAATTCTGAATTTTCTCAGCCTTCTGATGTTCTCCTCAGAGATTTCTGTATGAAATTTTTATGTGAAAGTTTTCTACGAGCTCATTTACTGATATACGAGAGAAAGTGGAAGTGGACGAGCAAACTTGGTTATATGTTTAAGTTGCACTATTTCTAACAATGTGTTTTCTTAAAAGTCCTTTTTAGTCAATTAAGTCAATGAAAATGAGACTATTGCTGATGGTGTATAGGGTTAGGCAGAGATAACCAGAACATCACTGCCCACCAGAATATGAACTCAGCTTAACGAATGAAGCCGAGTTGTTTATGTGTTAGTGAACACGCTTGCCTTTTACGATTACCAGTGAATGCAACATCAAACAGTGTTAAGAGTTTGCTTATATAGCATTTTCAGTGAGTCATTGGTCCTGAATTTAATATACCAGGATTTTAATGATCCCATCCCACACCTGAAATTTTCTGGGGGTGACCCACTGAGCATGGTTAAACTTAGTAATGGAATCCCTGACTGGAAATGATCTACCAGACGAATAGTTAATGTTGAATACAGTCAGTTTACTTGCCTTAGGGAATGATATTTGGAAAGTTGGACCTTAAAACTCTATTTACAGTCTGCTGTTTCTTTCTTATCTTAGTAGCTGTTTTTGCTGTTGGACAGAAACTTTACAGCATTCTTCCACTGTAGTCCCAAGCTTTCCTGGAAATAGTCACAGCTGTTAATTTTACCACCTGAACAAGGTAAATATCATAGGAAAGCTTCTGGAATATAAATATTACCTTTAATACACTGATGGTTCTTACAGACCTTCAGTGTAAGAGAGAAAAATGAATAGTCAACCAAAAAAACAGGAAACTAAAGAAAATAAAGAATACACTTAAAAACAATTAAGAATGTATTTGCTCATAATCTGCTTATCCAGGACTGGGCCCTGGCAGCAGCCTGGGAAGTAAAGCCCAGATACCTTGTCCAGCTCCACTCGGGGAAGACATGAGACATAGACCCTCTAGTGTGACCTGGGTCGTTCCATCAACACTGGTGGCCAGGATAAAATTCATGCTGGACAATCCTGCACATCCTCTTCATGATGCGCTGGTCACCTTCAGTCAGAGACGCATTTCATCACGCTGCACCACACAGCACCACAGAAAATCATTCTTGCCTAGGGCCATCAAATTTTATTTTATTTATTTATCTAATTACTTTACTATGCGCAATAAGACAGTCATGTGCAATATTTGTAATTTTCTACTGAGCAGCTTTGTAAATACTGTATATATCCTGTGTATTCTGTCATCCTTATCTTATTTTATTCTTTTCCTTACCTAATTTTATTCATATCCTAATTTTATTCTTATATCTTATTTTTACTTGCAATCTTAATTATCTCTCTGCTGCAAACAGTTTCACTGCAAGAAAAAAAAATCCCAGCAAGGGAATAATAAAGTAATTTTAATTCTGATTCTCCCAGTTTAAATGTGGAGGACAAAGAAGATGCCAACATCTGAAGGTTGTTTCAGAAATGTTGACGCAAGAGAGAGCTGTGCAGGAACCAACATCTGTGCAACTAAATAAGTATAAAAACTGTAAGGAAGACTGCAGTGATGTGTGCATAGCTAAAATGTCAAAGAAAGGAGTTGTTCCTGCTAAAGGTGGATGTATTATGGATCTTTTAAGAGCTTCATTTCTTGTTCAGTAAAGAAAGGCAGCCTGTATTTACAACACTAATAGATAAAGTGAGGGACTGTTTTTTTCTTAAAATTATTCTACAGGTAAAGACTGAAATCTAAAGTGTTTATTATGTTGAGCATGAACCTTGGTCAAAGTCTGCTGAGGTCACTCTGTACATGAGGTCCTGGTGTACACCTAAGTTCAAAGAGAGGACTACCGGCTCACACGATGTTTGGACTTATTCCACCCCCTCACGCCATCAATCTGTTAGACATATTTGGCACCGGCAGCTTATGATCCAGTAAGTTACTCAATAAATGGAAAATTCCCACCATACCCTTTACTGTGTGTTATGACCTGGACTTTGTATCTGGAGTCATGTCATGGTAGACATTCACCTAAAAAATCCGTCATTATTACAACATATAACTTTTTACCAGAGGACTCTTTCAACAACTTTGGGAGGAAACAATATTTCCTGTAGTTCTGTTTTAGTTTAATGTGCAAATGGCATTTCTATACATGCATGTGTGAGAATATATCCTATTTTTCTGAAATGATGGTTTTTCTCATAGAAATTTAACAAAATATTGAGAGCTGATGAAATTCTCTTGATGAGAAAAAAACTGGAGATCACATGAATTACATGTTTCATTTTCAGTTGAGTTATTAGCTATTACAAAAACAAACAAACAAACAAAGAAAAACAATGAAAGACTCAGAAAACATTCACAATAGTTCATCATTAACCCTTTCAAAGGTCTGCTCCAAGCTGTTTAAAAGGGATCTTCAAGGAAATGAGAGCTGCATTAAGGTTTTTATTATTAAAGCTCCCATGAACTCATAAACTGAGAAATCCCTTCAGTTATTCAACTTGGTCTGCAATAATAGTCAAACTCCAATTAGCCATGAGAAGCTTCATACTAGCCCTAATTTCACATGACTTTTTATGGAGGTCAGATAGGGATGGACAATAACTCAATATTAAATGACTGACTTTTAAACACATTTCTAATATTTCAACATTCCATTCTATGATTAAAGCATTTGTCACTGACTGATGTGTTTGCTTCTAAGGGATTTGTTTTTTTTTTTTAAATCAAACATTTCAAACATGTTATATTGGAGTTTTATGAAATTCTTTTATTTTGTTAATTTGGATATCATAAACATTTTTATAGTATGTAAAATTCTGATTTCTTATTTTTTTTACTTTCTTATTTTAAGTTTTTGCCTTATTGTCCAGCTCTAGCACTGCTGCCTTGTAGTGAGAAGGTTCTGGGTTCAATTTCCGGTCCTGTCTTTCTGTATGGAGTTTGCATGCTCTCCCTGTTCATGCGTGGGTTCTCTCTGGGTACTCTGGCTTCCTCCTACAGTCCAAAAACATGACTGTTAGGTTAATTGGGTTATCTAAATTCTCCTTAGGTGTGAGTGTGTGCATGAATGGTTGTTTGTCCATTTTGTCTCTGTGTTGCCCTGCGATGGACTGGCAACCTGTTGCGCGTAGACAGCTGGAGATAGGCACCAGCACCCCTCACGACCCCAATTGGGATAAACGTGTAAGAAAATGGATGGATGGATGAATGAATGGATGGATGGTCGCCCTGCGATTGACTGGGGACCTGTCCATGGAGTAGTCCGTCTCTCACCTGTAAACTGCCGGAGACAAACACCAGCCCCACAAGGACTTGCCGGGAGAAAATGTATGCATGCCCAGCTCTGGGGCCCCTGACTCCCCTTCAAAATCTGTCAATAAAAGAGCTTTTCTCTTACCTTTTACTTTTCTTGGTTTTAAACAAATACCTGCTAACCTTAGTCTCAAAATAGATAGGCAGTTCACACCTATAAAAGAAACATGCAACACAACTTGGTGAAATGAGTAATTTTTAATTCATATTTTAGTTTTTTTTTCTCCATCAAATTTAAGAGCATTTCTATATAGGAAAAAAAAAAACAAAGCACCGTTCAAACATATCAAAGCAGTTGATAGATTTTCTGAAAGCGCCATTATCACATTAAAAAGCCTCACTCTACATCTAATATTGCATGATTAAAATGTGTAAAAGCTTAGGTAACACTCAAACCTCACAGAATTCTAAAAAAAGACAATGAAAAACTTATTAGAACAAAGAAAACATGACATATTCATTATTTATGAGACTGTTTTGTTTTCATTTTTTGTAAAGAGAAATGAGACTCCAAACCTCAAAGGAAAACTGCATATTGTATAAAGGCAACTGCTCACCTTATGGGAAAAGAGCCATTAAGACACATTTCTTTTGATATATAAATCAAGCAAAAGGATTTTTTTACAGAATAAAAAAAAAACTAAAAGAACAATATAAACCATTCATTCAGAAATATTTCTGCTTATGCCTATATTTCCCTTCACCAATTGGTTTTGAATTGGCAACACAAGATGATGCAAGTTTAGGCAAACCAAAACACTTCTCTTAGCTGTTGTTAGTAAAAAAAAAAAAACATGTTGTGGTACACAACTAAAATAATAACCACAAGCAAAAAGAGGTTAAAAAAACAAGGAAAATGATAGATTGCTGCATAGTCAGAGACTAATTACAATTTGCTGGGGTTTCCTTGGAGAAACCTTTTTTTTTTTTTACCAGTTTATTGTAATTAGGGTAAAAGTGGAAAGTGTGTAACTTAATCTAAATTTGACCCGCTTGCAGTTTGGAAGAAAAATGTCAGCTGAAAAAAAAAATACAGGTATGAAAAAATCTTTTACATTTGCAAATTCCTTTAACAAGCTTTTAGTTGTGCGTGCTTAGGTATTTTCATATTTGTTATTTTTTTGTAAACATGTTTTTTTTCGTTTTGACTCCCTCATTTACTTTTGCTGAGCTTTGACACCATCCAGAGATCCATCAGCTGAGCTATTGCCGCCTGTAAGCTCATGTTCCAGCCCCATCACTCTTTCAGAGAGAAGAATAAAGGAGCTATTGCTGCAACTAACTGTAATCTCCTCTCATCCAACATATCTTACTACCAGTCCTCTCTCTACAGGTTCATTCAGGAGGTATTGCCATTCGTCAGTGATTAAAGACACTTCGCAGGGTTCCCTTCAAACAGCTTAATAACTTGAAAAATATTGGCATGTATGCAACTCAATCTGTTTATCAGATTGAAATGAGAAAATATATTTCTCATACTCACTGGATCCGTCTGTATCAGACATCATTAGTTATAAACTGGTGCTACATAAAATACATTTAGTTTTCTTTCCTAATCATGTCGCAGATTTTTTTAAGTCGCTGTATTGCTCCATAACTAAAATGTGCTGCATTTCCTATTTACCTGAAACAGAACATTTTCCATGTTAACATATTCACTCAGCATCTACAAAACACTATAAAAAATTCAGTTAAATACATTAGCATTTTACTAAGGCACTTAAAAACTGTGAAATGAGAAAGGATCCTGAATGATTTCTTTCCTAAACAGGTTCTTTCAAACAGTAGTTTATTCTGAAACGGCCCCATCGCTGAGCACGTCGGGCGGAGCGTCCAGGAGCTCGAACATGTCGTCGATGACCTGCCATAGACAGTTCTCCAGAGGAAAGTCATTGTCCACCAGATTGACCAGGAAGTAGTTATCATGGATGTATTTGATGATCATTCGTGACGGCGACTCGTCTTCGTAGAGTTTGGCCCACTGTTCGATCCACAAAGCAAAGGCCTCATCCTGAAAACACAGGAACGAAGATGTGGCTCTAGTATCTTCACAACATAGTCTGCTGCGTTGATTTATTCTGAAGCCTTTTCAACACCATGATAAAAACAATCAGTAATTCTATTATTAACTTTGGGGAAAAAATGTACCCATTTTTGTAATTTAAACAGAGTCAATTTTAGTATGTTATTGAAAAAGAAACAACAGCTAGTTTAGTTTATTTAAATTAATTTATAAATATGAAAAATTTAAAATAAAGTTCAAAAAGCAGCTTCAGAGGACAAAAAAATAAAAGAAAAACAGAAGATATGAGAGTTGTTTGTTTTAGGAGACACGCTATATAATATATATTACACTGGAATTATACTAAAACCACTTAAAAAATAAAGTTAAAACTCTTATCATTACATATTCTAGTTCTATTAATGAAGGAAAAAAAAAAAAAAAAGGTTTTAGGAACAATGACTATACAATGCCTCATTATCTTGTTTTTCTATCAATCAAAGGTGGGTAGCTTTAAGGCTCGGGTCGAATTCTCAATGCAATCTTCTTGCCATGGTCTTTCATGCTTCAAATTCAATGTGACCTGACAGACGTCAGACTGAATGGTTCAGGATATGATAATATATCATCAGCACTGCTGCCATCAACACTTTTGTTTATAGATGTTGGAGCTTGGCCTGTTTTTCAGTGTAGTCCTGTTTCTCTGAGACTGGCTGGATGTGCTCTCTTCATCATCTGACATGGGAGCTGGCTCGGAGCTCGTCTGTCTGGCTGTGTCTTTCGTGGACGGGCCGCCGCCTGTGCAGCTGGTTTACAGTTGCCTTTTGTATCTCTGCTTCTATTTCTATGTTTGCTTCTGTCTCCTTGAACCCCAGTGGGCCTCGGCAGATGGCCGCTCACACTAAGCCTGGTTCTGCTGGAGGTTTCTTCCTGTTAAAAGGGAGTTTTCCTCTCCACTTTGGCTACAAGAACGCTTAAGAGTGAGGGATTCCCTTTAATTCAATGAGTCGATGCAATCAACTGGTTTTCCTTGGATAGAAAACTTTGAACCAATCTGAGTTTATGATCTGGTTAAATTGTCTCTGTAAAGTTCCTTAAGATGACGTGTTGTTGACCCTATATAAATAAACTGAATTGAATTGATAATGACCCGAATGCTCAGAGAGAGAGAACGTAGACGTCTCACAGTAGAGCACTGTTTATGGACATAATGATGGGTGTGACTGTCACTAGAAGTCAGGATGCCGGTGTCTCTGTGTTATTATTAAAGTCTTTAGCAATGGAGAAGTACGGAAAAACTGCCCCCACCTAATAACAGTGACCATTAGACTGCTGCTGCAGAGAAGTCTGTAAAGACAGCAGGAGCTCTGGCAGTGGCGTATAAGTTGGATAAAATGTTGCGCAAATGTTCATACTGTAGACGCTATGGAAAATACTTTAGTGGCACATGTGAGAGATTTTTCTGATTTTTTTGGAGAGTGAAAAGATCAGATGTGGATTAACCAGAGGAAATTCCTGTTGTCTAATAACCAAAGACTCCTGAATTCCTTCAAGCGACACTGGGTAACTTACCTTCCAGTACATGAAGCTGACTGGGTCGACCACAGTGGGCTGGACAATCTCTCTGCCTGGGAAGATGCCCCATGTAACCGCATTGGGCTGCATCTCGTGTGCGTTGGTCATGTTACGTCCCTGCATAGAAAATAATCAAAAGGCCTCTTTTAAATCTGTTCTCACACACTGACTAGAAAGAGTGTCATTGCTTAGACCTACGTGCACATTGACAATGTGATAGTTGACACGAGGCTCGTATTTCTTCAGGACCTTGAGGAGAGCCGAGACATTTTCACTAGAGGTGAAAAACTCAAGGTAGGCCTGTTGGATGGAAAACAGGACAACTGAGACATCATGTCAGACCCAACAGGACAAAACAGGGCGGAGCTTCAATGTCCAGAATAAAGCGTTTCACCTTCTGAAAGACGTATCCCCCTGGCGGACCCCAGCCTACTATGGGGTCTGTGGAGGGTTTGCCATTGATATTGGGCTGAGAGTTGATAGTGAGGACTCCACGTTTGTTCACCTTCTCAAGCTCATCTTTTAAAAGGTTGGTCTCTTGGGCCAATGGCTCATCGTTCCAGGGTAAACACATCACCTAAGGATGGAGAAAGAGATCCAGGCTTAGCCAAACATAAAATGAAGACCCATACAATGATAAGGCAGAAATTAAGATTTAAATATACAATTTTTTTATCTCTTTTCCTTTTTTCCAACTTCCTTGAAAACGAATTGACAGACCGATCCATTTCTAATAATCATGGCGCCTCGGTGGAGTTGGCTCCAGCGCCATCTAACCATGACCAGACTACATGTACAGCTCAAGAAAAGTATGTTTTGTGACTCCAGGGGGAACAAAACATAGATCCAAAAACTTGAATGCTGTTTAAAAAGTTCAATTTATTTTCTCACCAGGTAATTATGCACTCAACCAAAAAAAAGGGAAAATCTTCCTTTTGTCTGATCTAAACCTAGGTCCTTGGGTTAAACATCTTTATTATCCATCTATCTTCCTGTTGGTCAAGTCATCAATCACTGGGCAGTTTCCTTCACCGTTAAGCTGATGACCCACAACTAAATATAAAACCACAGAGTTCCACAGTCCTCTTTATTCTTATCATTATCTCTAATTATTATCTGTCTCAAGGAATAAAAGCTGTGACTGGAGCACAGTTTCCTCCTGCAAACCAATTAAAAAAATGGAAGCTTATAGAAACTGGCAGGCCTCATCAGACTCCAGTAGCATCTACAAATTCAATCACCTTCTCTGCGGGCAATATACCTGTCTTCAATTCAGTCACTGACCCTTACAGACATGAACCTCATCTTTAAACAACATATAAATAACTATGCAGAAATATTCTTTGAGTTTGATTGCTGAAATGTCAATCCAACATCATTGTCTCCATTAGACTAGGAAACTGTAATGCGCTTCATTGCGATCTTGAGCAAGAGTTTGCAGAGATCCCATTCAAACTCTAGTGAGGCAAAACAGCCACACACCTATTTATTTTCTAACATCAGCTTTAAGTCTCAAAAAAACTAAAACTATGGTTTAGTTTTAGTCATTTCTACCCTACAATCAATCATTTTGTCCCATTTAGTATAAGCAACATGTTCTGAGTGGAAGTCTCTCTACCATTATGAAGATTAACTCCAGACCTAAACTATAGAGCATCTGTGGAGGAAGCTTCAGAATCAAAAGGCAGTTTTCAAATCCCACAAACTCGAAGCCAATTCCTGTAAATCATCAAATGTTGAATTGCCTCAAAGGATGCTTCAAGTAAGTTTGTTTTTAAATGTAAATATATTAGAGGTAAATTGTATTTTAAAACTTAAGCCTTTTTACTGCTACTAACTAATGTTATTAAAATGCATCAGAAATAAACCTCTTGTCCCAATGAACAATGAATAATTTTACGTCTAAAACTCACGTATAGATAAATGTGGGCTTATCTACACGTGTTAAATGACACAATGATGCAGCTGGCATCTGGTGTTACAGATACCAATTCAAATTAAGTAATTAATTAAATACTTAATTAATTAAATACTTAATTATGCATGCATGCATTAGTAGAAAGCTGCACCTGTATTTTTTTAATGTTCTGATGCAGTATCCTCTGTGATCTATTCCCACAGTAAATTACATTTTCATCCCTCAAAGCCTGTACATAATTTCAAACAACTCAAATAAAACTGCAAGCTGCTACTGCAAGTTTAAAACTCTGGTTCCCACAGTAACAATATACAGAGAAGATCCTGAACGACATTGGAAAAAAAAAGTGTTTTTCAGAGGTATTTTGCCAATAAGACAAATAAACAGAAAATCCAAAGGACACGGAGCGTTAATGCCGGTTGTGCAAGTACTACAATGATTTAAAAAGGTCAGGAGTGCCTCTGTGTCTGTGACAGTGAAGTAATAAACATGAGCTAACACAAACACCAGCCATTACCTCACTCTTCTTGGGACAAATTAACAAAGGAAAATTACTGTATGCAGTTTCATTGAAGTGACATAAAACCCGAGGATTTATTGAAGAATGCACCTTTTTACTTATGTTGACAGTATCTAATAATGTTATTATAGAGGAAACACTAAATATTTAATAAAGATGATAAATTTGAATTCTAAGGGAAATGTTTGACATGTTTTCCAAGCAATACAAACAAGGCTTTAAGAAATATCTCAGCAGGTTTTGACATTTGACATTACTTTCCTAATGAGCTGTAAGGATACCAACTTATGTGTCTGTGCATCGACTTATTTACCCTCTGTCCAATTCGGTTTGGCTGGGCAGTGATGTAGCATGTGAAGACCTCAAAGACGCTTTGTTCGTTCTTTAATTCCTCTCCCCACATCTGGAGAAGGGCTTCCTTAGAGGATTTACTTTTTAAGTAAAACAGGTAGTAGTCATTAAGCTCCCCAAAAGCTGGAGATGAAGAGTTTCCCCTAAAGAAAACAGCAGAGCAGTGAAGTCAAACTCACACTATCCACCACTGCAGTTCACTCAAATACTTCAGGTTTTAATTAGAACTAGAACTCACTAAGAAAATATATAAATGACTGAAAACAATTTGTCTCTGATTAGGCCTACCATCGACCGTTGGGGAACTCGTCCCAGTCCTGTGTCCTGTAGATATAGCTCTTTGGTCTTGAGGCCCAGAAAATGGGTCGGACATCTTCCACTTTCCGTTTAGGGTTGGCACTAACAGCCCAAGGAAGAGGACGCCTAGCAAAAACAAGTTGTAAGACAAAAAAAAAAAAAAAATGTTTAAGGGGAATCCAGCCTCAAAGCCATAAACGTGGAGAGAAGAAAGTCGGAACAAAATTTCACGCAAGTTGAAAACTCTAACTATGGCTAACGTTAACCAGTCAGGGGATGCATGTGGTTGTGATGTGGGGTTAAGCAGCTTTTCTTCAGTCAAAAACTTAACAGGTGGGGATAATGGCTGAACTGTGTGCGCTCTGAGCCGTGAACCAGTGTTGCACCATATTCTGTGCCCCATCATAAATTGTGACTCATTGAGCACAGAATGTGGTGCAACACCGGTTCCTGTAGCTAATATCCAATCGGCTAAGCGGATAGACGTGCTTCCCATTTAACGACGCAGTGAAGCAACCTGGGTGGAATTTCGCCGTGGTGTCTGTGACAGGGAGGTTAAATGTAAAAAAATGACCAACGCTAGGCCATCCAAAGGGAAGAGCGACCGTTTGGTAATCCTTAAAAAAAGAAAAATGCTCTTTTGCCAGTTCTTTTTTTTTAACATACCAAAGCCAGTAGAGGGTTGGTTATACCCGGCAGCAGTGTGTCGCAATAAACTTGTCGCAGATACTTCTGATTTATGCCCAATATTGAAGCGTGGTCTGTGCTGTTATTCCACGCCACAACGCAAGAGGGACAATCATGAACTAGCTGCGGGTCTGTGGGTACGGCCGCAGCAGTGAGGAAGTAGGGGCAAGTTTGTGTGACAATGGAGGCTACATGAGGGTGAAAAAGAGCAGGTGGATCCAGGTGGAAAAAGGGTCCCAGCATTCTCGCGCACCTCGCTATTTTAGCTGGTCCATCTTCACGAGTCGTTTGGCGGTCAAACAAACAAAACAAGCCAGCAAGGTACCGGAAATACACTTAGTGTAGAGTGGAATTAGATTTGACCAATCAGAGGCCACCTGACTGCAGACATCTACAATTTTGGAGCGGTACACCAGAGTGTTTGCGGAAGGGGCGGGGGCATATTTGCGTTCACTACGCCACACACGTAGCTGAACTGCTTTCTGAGTATAAACCAAACTGTAGTGTGACATCACCGACAGAAAATGGCTATCCAACATGCTGGATTGACAAATGATAGCGACAAAAATACTTCTGAATCTTCATTAAGTGAACTTATTTCAATGGACGACAAACAGAACTCAGTCGGCCAACAGGTCCTGCAACTGCTGAACCATATGTTCAAGCCTGATGCCTCATAGAAGGAGGAAAATGTTTAGCCTTTATTTTAAGGCCACTCAAAGAATCTCCCTAACCTCTTCAAAGCAATGCATTGCCACACACCTCTGCGTCGTTGCAGGTTACTGAAGAAATTTTTAGCATCTGTCAGATGGCATGACCCTACTGGTTTTGTGGCTTCAGCGAAATATTTGGTTGCTAAGGTGGTTGCTATGGTGCTTTTTCGGATTTGGCTGAACAATCAATATTGTTTGCCGTTCGTTAAGAATAACCATCTAGTCATTTCTGTGAAAAAAATGTAAGCTCAATTTCTCTTATCAACTAACCTTTCTTCCCATCTATAAAAGCACAGTTTCATACAAACATTACGGCCATTAAAATTCAGTGCATCAGCCTAATTTCAGTGTAAATTTGACAACTTTCAGCGTAACCAGTGTCAGTGCTGAAATGCTCTGGACCGAACCCTGAAGAAGGGAGACCATGTCAGTCAAAGGGCCGATGTACTATTTTTTTTATAAGAGTATCAGCCTAAATTTCAGCACAGTGGGATCAAGTTTCAGCATTTGAAAATAGCATTTGCCAAACATTAAAAAAAGACTATATTAATGTGTGGAAAGAAGAAAAAAAGCATATGGTTTCACAACACAGAACTATGTGTGCAAATGTGGATTTCCTTTTTCACTGTCACCGATGCATTTCACACCTACCTGGGGTCTTCTATCCAGAGGCCCAGCTGTCGGAGGACCTCCATGGTTGCAACTTCTCGGTTCAGTGTGTAAAAATGGAGGCCAGGTACCTTTCCGCTGTCCAGCAGTTCGCGACACATCCCCACTGCCTGGTGGATTCCATAGTTACGGATAGCAGCATCGTTATCTTTGATGGGTTCAATTACTTTGGTGATCTCCTCTGGTACTTCAAGTTTAGACAGCTTGACAAGCTGACGTAAAGACTGGTATCCCTGTAAAAATATAAACATACAATTAGAGTCAACATACCAGGGGACTCCAGTTTAAACTATTCTTCTTTATTCTACTTCAGGCAGTGTATATATCACTAGGCCAAACAAAGAATGTGGCTCTCCCATCTTCTCCACACGAGTCGCCAGAACTCTTCAGTCATAAGGACACAGTCTAGTATTGTTTTAAAATTTTTTTTAGATCCGTGCTTTTTTTACACTGTCAAACACTTTAATTTAGTGTCCCATTTTAGATCCTTGGTCAACGCATAATCTGGAGTAGGGTTTTAAAAAGTCCCCTGAAATGATCCATACGTATCTGGATACAGTACTAATTTGTAACGGTATCCATATTAAACACAATTGCTATTGTTGCTATTGTTAATTTTAGACTCATAGTTTATTTGCAAATTAAAAGAAAAATACCCCAAACAACCTAAAATTATTGTTAAAATGTGTTAATTAGGTTATACAGTTTTCATTTTTGCATGAATTTTATTTTACAATTCTTTTCACAAATTTTTTTTTTATAAATTAATAAAATCTGTGATTCTGTTAAGAAAGCAAGTGCGGTGTTGAGATTAAAAAAGGTTAGTTTTTCATGTTAATAGGTTTTTTTTAACTCCATGGTATCGAAAAGGGTATCCAGTATCAAATATTTTGCTTTGTATTGATATCAAGTTACAAATTGAATGAATGTGCTAATTAAAATGTTGACATATTTAAAAGAAACTGAGAAAATGTTTTAAAGACAATTCAAGGAAACATTTACATCATATTTAAATAGATAGAAACAACAACAATGAGAGAGAAATATTCAAAGATCTATGTACCTTTTCTGTATGCAATGAAATATTTTCTAGGGATATAATTTAGGGTTTCCTTTTGGTAAAAATTAAAGAATGTTTAGTATCACCTCTTGTGAGCTGGAAGAAAACAAATATTGATAGTAAAGGGATTTTTTACACTTGGCAGAGGATGATCAGCCACAAAGTTTATTAAGTAGCGAGAGCAGGTAGAGACATACTGCTAAGAGCGAACCGTCATAGTGGAGCGGGAAGCGCAGACTCTGAGCTAAGCGCGTGCAAAGACGTATTTCTGCACAAACACAGATGGAAGATCAGAGCAGTTTGTCAGAGTTGAAAGTACACTACCGGAGTAATCCTTGTTATTTTTTCAGACCCTACCGCTGCTGCCGTGATCCATCTGTGCTCCTGCAGCATGTGCAACGCTACACGGTAGGTGGGCAGCAGGATCAAACAAGACGCAGCTACATGGCTGATACTGATTAACAGATTACAGCACAATGATGCAGTTTCAACATCTGACTGACGACCCGCTAACTTTTATTTTGTATCGTCTTGTCGATGAAAACTCAAACCAATGACTAGTTGTGCTTTAGTCATCAAAGATGCACGTTTAGCTCGTCAGTTTTTGTTATGATAAAAAAAAAAGAGAATCAAGAAATTATTTTGTCATCCTCATCGTTGACGAAAACAACACTGCTTTTGTAAAATAACATTTTTCCCTATATTAAAGGGGAATGGTGTTTTTTTTTTTTTTTTTACATTTGGCCCTTGATTTTACGTTATGACATCATGTTCTACTCAGCCATATCAGTTTTGTCTCATTTAGAGTTGTTCTGAAGATATTCGGTTAGGTTATATCCAAGTAACGTCTTCCTATGGACAAATCACTTGAAGACACGAACTAAACTGTTCATTATTTATCATTTATGGTATGCCAGTATTTATTACATGTAGGCGAATCACTGTCGCCCTGATATCCGGTGCTATATTTTTTATATTTATATTTTTTTTAAATAAAGCGGCGTCTAGTCTAAAAAATAAGTCAGCAGATAATCAGTAAGAAAAACAGAAACAGGGAGCTTGGCGGTTAAGATACTTCACTGCCTTTTATGAACAAAGTCCAAACATATTAATGCGCCGTTTTATCTAATCAGTAGGTATCATTTACAGATGAAATGTTTAAGCCACGGAAAAAGTGTCCTCAGAGGAGAATAGGTTAATGGGTTCATGGCAATGATATAACCGTTTCCTAGAAAGAGTCCTTTGTACCTGAATAGGAAAGATTCCAGGTAGGATGGGACACGTGATGCCAATTGCCCTGCAGTCATCTAGGAACTTCAAGAACGTGTCAGCCCTGAAAAATAGCTGTGTTATGATAAAGTCCGCCCCTGCATCCACTTTCTGCTTCAGGTGCTGGAGATCTTGCTGATAGCTTTCTGCCTCAGGGTGGCCTGTTGGGTAGCCTGCAAACAAACTCTGAAATGACTGGAAGCTCAGATTGATGTGAGGGATTAACATAGTGTAAAAGATAAAAGGCTTAGTGGGAAGCATGAACCCCAGCCTTCCCAATAGTTTACCACGGGAATCCTTAGATCTAATTGATTACAACTGAGGTTTATGGTCTTTCTCATGATCTATAATTTCTGCGCCTGATTTTTATCTAATTAAATGGTTTATTGAGAAATGCAGAGGGTCTAGAAATGATCCTAATCATCCAGAAAAAACTACTGAAATATAGAACACTGGGAAACTTAGTCAGCAAAAAAAAAAAAAAAAAAAAAAAAAAACATACATACAGACCAAAAACAAAAAAAGCTACAAGCTAAGAGAGGTTTCAGTTTTCACTCTGGGAAACTGAAAAGACATACCAGCAACACAAATATCAAAGTATTCATCAAACTCTGATCGAATGTGTTTGACGAGGTCAACGGCGTAGCTGAAGCCTCCTTCCTCCTCCTCCCAGTCGTCTCCCACTGGATCTGCAGAGAGGTGTGGAACAAAAAAATTAGCTTTAACAGTTAGTGTGTAGATGTTGTGGGCTGGCAGCATAATCTATTAATAAAACAATATTTAGTGAATGCAGCTAAAACAATAATTTAAACCTGCTGTTTGTTAGTCCATCAAAGAATGTTTAAGCCAAGTTGCAGCAGACCCAACAAAAAGAAGTGTAAGTAAGACTGGAACATCAGAACCAAACCCTGGCATAAATCAAACCTTAGCAATGAAATCTTTTTAAAGACGTTTTTAATTCTCACAGAGGAAAATGCAGAGAGGAGCTAAAAGATCATTCCTCTCCTTTAACTGCTTTTAGCTGTCTGCTGGCTAATAGTTAGCATGAACTGGTTTGTCTCTTTAATTTAACATATTATATATTGTGCAATCATCCTCTAAGAGGGTCTGGTTAAACTGGAAAGGATGCATCTTTCTATAGGATCACTAATGCAAACTTTACAGTAAAAGCCCAAGTAGAAAGTATTTGTTTCTCCTTCCCTCTTACAAGCTGTATGTCTGCACTGAGTAAACACACATTTGCTCAATGATGTGCGTTTGCTGTGACAGAGCAATGACAGACATCATGAATGCATTGGAAACATGCACTTAATCAAAAGAGTGACAGCAGAAAAAAAAGAACAATCTGGACATATTTTTTCTTACTGAGACTAAAAGGGCTGCACATTAAGTCTGAAAGAAGAGAGTCTCAAGCCTTTTCCACCAACAAACAGCAAAGGATCATAGTGTTCAAATATCTATAGGACCATGGAATTGAATGAATAAAGGCAAGTTTATATACTGAATTATAAAATAAAAAATAAAATAAAAATCGATGAAAAATTATATATTCTACATTATTGTGGTTAAATTCTGCTACAACTGTTGTTGCAGCTGGAACAATTCACACCAACCCTGCACACTAGTACTGCCACATAATTTCTTAGAAGTCCAAGTTAAGTGTGGCTCCTGCTTTCTAAGAATTTAAAGCAGCAGGCCCATGAAGCTCTTATCTCCTGAGGCATACATGACAAAACTCCAAACCCAACAAATGCCACACATCCCAGAGAGGGGCTCCAAGAGCATACCTGTCCTTAGCAATGCATGTTAGTTCCCTTACCTCCCCTTAGAGCCATGATGTTTTTCAGCCCCAGACGCTTTGCTTTAGCCAGGTAGCCTGTGATCTTCTCCTTGGTTTGGTTGCAGCAGGTGAGGTGGAGGATGCTCTCCAGGCCGCAGTAATTCACTGCTGTGCTAGCAATCATCATAGATGAGGTCTCTTTGTCTGAGCCTGGGTCTCCAGCTGGGTGCCAGGTGATATCAATAAAGAGGGGTCCTCCAGAACCCATTCGGTCAAATCTGTTACAGGATGAAATTATACTCATTTGATTCTCAAACAAGCTCTCAGCTAAGATTTTACTGTAACTTGAAGTCATCCAAGTAGTGCACTTCAAGTTTTCTGGAGTTTTTCCTTTAGATCATTCACTTAGTTTAAGCTGAGCCTTCTCATCTCAGCTCACAGATGCCCTTCTAAAAAAAAAATTCCCATAAACATTTCTCTAAAAAAAAGTCCTAGAAGAGGTGAGGTGACAACAGCTGTAAAGAAACTAATACAAACCCAAAAAACACTTTATTCACAAACACAAGGGGTTGACTTTTTGGTTTTTAGTTACGATTATTAAACTAAGGAGCTATGTTGTTAAAAACAGAACCATTTTGAAAAACTATATATTTTAGGGTCTGGTTAAACTTGAAATTGGAACCACAAGTTACAATTTGCTGTAATTAAGACCGTTTATCGCTAAAACACATGGGATAAGATTTAGGAAGCACATTAGAGCGTACCTTGAGATGAGGTTGACAGCCCCGCTAGCTGTGCGAGGAGGAAAGAACTCCAGAGAGAACCAATGATCTCCAGAATCAATCCTCTTCCTCATCTTTTCTCGCAGTCGGTCAATGCGATCTGCATCTAGTACTGGCGTTGAGCATCGAGAGCTCTCCTTGGAGCTCTCCCCGCTGCTGTTGCTGGCTGCGCTCGAGTCGCCTTTACATGAATGCCAGCAGCCATCCACTTGTTGAACTTGGTTCACCATTTTTGTAAATAAAGCTGGATAAAGAAAAAAGAAAATGTTGATGATAATCTCTGCAACATTGGAAAGGTGTAGCTATATCACTTTGTTTCACTTCACATAAACTCTGTATTTATAGTTGATCAATAAAGACATCTGATTTTATAATCTCTTTCTGCACTGCACCATAGTAAAAATTATACTACTATTTATGTGTATTTTTTATTTCAGCTCATGTAAAGAATTTCTTAACATTTTACAATCACTTAAAGAAGAGATTCAGCATTTTTTGGTGCAACACTGAAATCTTTCCCCATGAAATGTAACTTTATATTGAATCAAATTTAATTCAATCTCACAATTTTGGAGAGTAAGCTGGAATTTGGAAATGTAATTTCTTTTCCAGATTATCTTTAGTGCTACAGATAATAAGCCTTCTAATTACAGACATGTATTTTACAGCCATTATTTCAGCACTTGACCTACTTCTCCTTTAAATGGATACTTTTCTATTCATCTTTCTGTACTTCCAACCTTGTTTTAATATAAACCTGTCAATTATTTTTCAAATGTGTTGCATTAAATCCTCTGAATATTGTCCATCAGATGCAAACTGATTCAAATAAAGATCCAGATCCAGTGGCATCATATTAAAATAAGCTTGAATTAAAGCTAATGGTGGATCAACAAAGTATCAATGAGATGCTGGGAATTAGTTTTCTATTTGCAATAATTACCAACACACTAAACCGAGTTAGAAATGTATTTTTATTTTCCAGAATTTGCACATAACTTGGTATATATATATCTTATTGATTTTTTCCCAATGTTAAATCTAACGTTATGACCAGTTACAGCTCTTGATTAGCCTTTTAAGCAAATATTCTTTAGCTTAAACTTTAGTGATAATATATTATAGTATTACTACCCTTAAATGAGTAGAATTTTGGGGTACCCACTTCTCCATTTAACTTCATCAGATCAAATCCACACACAAAGAAATACATAAATAAACGTTGATAGCCCATTAGCTCACTGTGGGATTAAAAACGAAACGTTTAGAAATGAAACTTTACTTTTTGGATCTAATCCTAAAACGGCAAACGCAGCTGCTCCCCAAAACCGATCCTTACAACCACGCACCCAGCGTTTAAATTCAAATTCAAAAGGGTTTCTTGTGAAAGAGCAGACTGCCTACCTGCTCCAGCCCTGCGGGGTTCAGGGAGCCAATCTGTTAACGAAGGATCCAGATCCAGAAGGACCTCATGCATCGGCGGCTCTGGGGTTCTTGTTTCCAGACGGATGCTACTAAGTGCCGGACCGTTATGGTCCCTGTCTCAAAGATGGACGCAAATCGGTCGTTAATTATTTTTAACAAAACAACACTGATGCGTCCTCTTCGTATCGATGTTTGAAAGCATGTGTCGATTAATCCAAGATGTTTGAGACGTTAGGTTTGTATTGATGACGCATGCTGGGGTGGGTGTTTAAAGGACCCTAGCGAGTTGCCGTACCACGTGAGCGATTCGTTATTTAAAATGTAAGACTGTGGCTCTGTTCGAAAACCTAGGACGGGTCCTCCAAGGACGCGGTCTACCTAGACTGGATCTTCTTCTTCTTCTTCTTCTTC